>NW_024868314.1:0-56117 GCF_013358625.1 Macadamia integrifolia | reverse complement strand
TTTTTTTGGGATGTAGCAGGAAGCTAAACCAAACTTGGTATGGCTCTTGTTATGTCAACTTTAACCCTATGGAGACCAAGTGGGTTCGAATTTGAATTTGGCCTGGTTTTGCCTAAGAAGGAAAAGGGCAAATGAATCCTCCTGGATGTGCGGCCATGTATATGGGCATCAACGGTTGTGGATTTTTAGGCTTTCACAGGAGGGGTCATTCAAGACCACACTCACTGATCATAGCCAATGAGTCCTCTAGACCTACTACACTCAAGTGGAGCTTGTAACTCTATATTTTTCATTTCAATTCAATTACTTTTCATTTCCTGTCTTTTATTAGAAAAACAAAATCACTGGTTAAGGAGCAACGGCTCTATCATCAATCTCTTTATGTAGTTGACTTTGTATATTATGCACTTGTATTTTGCATATTTGATTCAATCTAATTGTTGACTTTTTAGGTCAAATAGTTCAATGGATTGAAGTTTTAAGTAGATTATTTTTTTCATGTCCATTTTATAACTGTATATTTTTCACTTCATTTTTTTCCCTATCATTTAAAAGAAAAAGAAAATTACAAACTAATAACCACATCTCAATCATATATTGCATCATGTAGTTGATTCTGTATATTATATTTTATTATTATTATGAATGATGGCTGTAGAGACTCAAAACCCAATATTTATACAATTGTCCTACACTCAAAACCCTAAATCACATTGGGTTGGGCTAGCATATCCCTAAACCTGAGAGTAGACCGAATCGGTTCATGCAACTTGACTTTCACCTATTTAATCAACCCGAATAATTAATTAAAGCTATAAATCCAACACGTATACCATAACAGTACACCACTACCAAGCATAATTACTTGGATCTAAAATTGGGCCGCTTGGGGAGTTCATGTCAAGAAGGTTTACCGTGAAAAGATCTTCCTTTGTAGTTTCATTGTTTAGTATATTTGGCATGCTCGTAATGACTTAATCTTCAACATACAACTTTGGTCTCCAGTTGATGTTATTTAACAAGTGCGACAAGCTTTTAATGAATTTCATGAGGCTCGGGGGCCAAGATCTAAAACATCTCTCACTGTTCTACCTCATCAACAACAAGAAAAATGTCAAAGTATATGGCAACCACCTTCGATGGACTTTGTAAGACTTAATTGTAATGCATCTCTGCCATCTGATAGCTCTAACGGTGGTATTGGCTTCATCATTCATGATAGCAGTGGGAACCCATTACACATTGCCTTTGAGTCATCTTTGTTGTTCTCTATTTTATTGTTGGTGAAGCCATGGTGAATCAGTCAAGCATTCTACAAGCTATTGAGGAGAGTTGGTTTATCGAGTGATTGAGTATGATAACAAGGCTCTAGTCACTACCCTCAATGACAAGCACCTCTCCTCCAACCTTACTGGTAATTATAGTCCAAGACACCATTCACGTTGCATATGTTTAGAATCATACACTTTTGTTCTTGTTCCAAGGAGGGAAACAAATTAGTTGACTCCCTTGTTAGGAAGACCCAATCTGTTATGTGTAGGATTGGTTGATCCCCTTTCCACTCCATGGCTTCTTGGAGCTTGTAATTCGGAATCCATATGTAATTCATGTTTTCGCCATTAAAATTATGTTTATATATATATATATATATATATATTCCTTCAACCCCAAAACAAAGAAAAAAGAGAGAGCAAAGTCCAATTGCAATCTGTTATGTGTATACTAACTCGCATCGTTCTTTCCGTTAAAGTCTACGTTTGTACTCAGAGACCCGTTCTGCTGTAGTATGCGCTTCAGCCTTTGAGTTTCAGACACATTTTTTATTCACAAACTTCATGCTACACATACGTGCTTCTGCCTCTAAGGCTCAAAAACATCTCTCATTCGCAACCTTTAAGAGAACAAAAGAGCAAATTTTCGAAACAAAGAGGATTTTTAGTCATGAACATACGTGAAGTGGAGCCATGCGACTTTACTCTCTAAAGACATGTTTATAGAGTATAGGCCAAATCAAGACCATCCATCTAGCAGCTTAGAAGATCGAAATAAATAAGAATTGAAAATAGATTGGATGTGATCAGATCCGGAATTTTTTTAATCGGAAACAGATATCTACCTCTAAATTGATACAAATGCGAACCAAATTCAGATTTTGGACTATCCATTTACATCCCTGACTTGCGTAACCAGGACATTCCTCCCCTAATCGATATGATTTGCTTTTAATTCATTTCTCTTAGTTGTCTTAGTTCATTTCTTCATTTTCTAGAGCCTGTCAAAACCTCAAGAACCCTCAAGATCTCTCAAGATCATTAATTAGCTAATTTTTTTTGTAATAATTAATTATCTATTTAGATCGAATAATTATTTTTCGAGTTATCTGAATTTAGATTCAAATACTAACTAATTAGATAGAATATCCCTAAACAAATACGAATCAGATTCGAATTTTTGACAATCTATTTACATTTTTTTTCCATCATCTATATGAATTACTGCCCCACCAAACTGGACCTCACCAAGCAAACCAACCGAGTTGACTAATGAACTGTCATTAAAAAGCAAAACAAGTTGATTGAAGGACCTCCCACCCCCAACCCCAACACCAACACACACGAACGAGAGGGCAGGCGAACAGCCAAACAACGACTTCACTGTCTCAAGCGTGATTTAAGAAATCGGTCTTAAGATGTGACGGGGCTAATATTGATTCGATCTCAATCTAGATCGATCCATATCGAACAAATATACATTATCACTAAAAGAAAAAAAAAAGTCATTCCTTTTACTTTATTATCCTTTGTCCGTACTGATCCAGCCATATAGTACCAGTCAAGAATTTAGATCAGATCAGATAGGGCAAATACCGATCGGATCTGATTCCTCAAAACCGTGTCCTCAAGATAAGCACGCCGGGGCAGGTGAAATGGAATAAAAGACTAATCAATGTCAAAGTCAAAGCCGTCGATAGAGACCTATGCACTAATGCCACCCGTTTGTCCCACATACAGTAGGCCATGGCCAGGCACTTAATTGCATACAGTCAAAACAGATAACTTTGACTCTCTTCGGAGTTGGGACAGAACCCGCCAGCTGCAATGGCTGGGAAGAGGTCCAAAGAAGTAGGCTCTCCCCCCCCCCCCCTCTCTCTCTCTTCCTCCCCCTTATCTGCTTTTCCTTAATAAATAGTTACCTTACTCCACTTCTAAAGAACCACCAAAAGAAAAGAAGGGATAGCCTTAGCCTTAGAGAAGATGTCTTCTTCTTCTACTACTACTATACTTGCACTAGGACTCTTCGCCTTCTTCCTTCTAACCATCTTACCCTTCACAGTTCAAGCCACTGTCCCCTCTTCCAAGACCTTCAAATTCATAAACCAAGGCGAATTTGGCGAATACATTGTCGAATACGGCGCTGATTACCGCGTCTCAGATATCCAAACATTTCCCTTCGCTCTCTGCTTCTACAATACCACTCCCAATGCCTTCACTCTCGGCCTACGAATGGGAAACCGCCATTCCGAATCAATCATGCGTTGGGTTTGGGACGCCAACCGTAACAACCCAGTTCATGAAAACGCTACTCTAACCTTCGGCACAGACGGAAATCTCATCCTCACCGACGTCGACGGTAGGGTCGCATGGCAAACCAAGACCGCCAACAAGGGTGTCGTTGGGCTGAAGCTAATCTCCAACGGCAACTTGGTGTTATACGATCAGAAGGGAAGGTTTGTATGGCAGAGCTTTGATCATCCAACGGATACACTCTTGGTGGGCCAATCACTTCGTCCTGGGGGACCCAACAAGCTTGTTAGTCGTCTCTCAACCGTTGATGGCTCTGAAGGTACTTACAGCTTTGAATTGGAACAGATGCGGTGGGCCATGTACATGAAGAGCAAGAATTCAGTTAAGCCTTTACTTTATTTTGGAGCTGAAGAAGGTGCTACCTTGACACGTTTGATGTTCAGTAGTGCACCTGAGACGAAAGAAGGTTATGCTTTTGAGTTAACGTTCGAGTTGGAGATCAATAATGTGTCCTCTGGGAGTTCAATCTTAGCCCGGCCCAAGTATAATTCGACTCTGTCTATGCTAAGAGTGGGATATGATGGTAATTTAAAGATCTATACTTACTATGACAAAGTGGATTGGGGTGCATGGGAGGTGACCTTTAGCCTTTTCGACAGGGAAGGGAAGGAGAGTGAATGCAAGCTACCTACAAGATGTGGGTCATTGGGAGTTTGTGAGGATGATCAATGTGTGGCTTGTCCTACTCAAAAGGGCATGTTGGGGTGGAGCAAGAGCTGTGCACCACCTGTGTTGCCTCCTTGCAACAAGGGTAAGGGTGGGGCAGGGGCCAAGGTGAATTATTACAAAGTTGTCGGTGTGGAGCACTTTATGAATGGGTACACAGAGGGAGATGGGCCTATGAAGGTCGTTGAGTGTAGGGACAGGTGTAGCAAGGATTGTGGATGCTTGGGCTTTTTTTATAGGGAAGAATCCTCTAAGTGCTTGCTGGCTCCAGAGCTTGGCACACTCACTAAAGTCTCCAACACAACCCATGTCGCTTTCATTAAGATCTCTAAATGATCTGGCTTTGGTTTTTAAAGGCTTTATCTTGCCTTCTTGCTTTAGTTGAATGAATTTGTCTTTTGTTTGGTATGAGGAAAAACAGAATGTATTTAACATGAAGGAGTTTGTATCTTTGTAATAATCAAGAACAGTCAGTCTCTAATGGAAAGTTCTTTTTGCCCTTTTCATATGCGTTTTTAAATGAAACTTTTGAAAATAGCTAATAACCCATAGCTAACCCATTATTAGAGAATGAAGAAAAATTTCCTTACATCCATAAGGACGGTTCATCACCATTTTAGGGTTCACAAATCCTAATAGGATTTTAATGTCTTTTCTTCAAAATGTCCTCTTCATACCACTGTGCCCATTTGAAGGCATCCATCTGAAGCACCCCGGTGAATGAGTCACCATGGACTTGGGTACAACCAATAAAATATAATGGCAATAACCTATCTAGTAGTCTCTTTATAAAGAGCTTTCTACCCAAAAAGAAAAAAAAAAAAAAAAAAAAAAAGAAGTCTATTTATCTAGCATGTTAACCATATCACAAATTAAAATGTCCAAAATACCATTAGAATTCTAGCTTTGATGCTTTCTCATAATTTTGTGGTTATTGTAGTACGGTTGTGGTCATGCTTGCATTAGCACAAGGTTTTAATTTCCTAAATCTATCCAATGCACTCTAATTGATCCCTCAATACCATTCATACTTGCCGGTGGGCTTGTGCCCAACTCGCCCAATACGGATCTAGAACAATTCTTTCCAAGCCCATATGACCAAAGAAACTTAGCCACCAAATCAAGCCCTTGATATGCTAAGTCCACTGCTCACCAATGCTAAGGCTTTCTTTGGTATAGTTTATGTTTATGTTTATTATCTATTTATGAATAATTAATTATAATAGATTATGGACTATATAAACAATAGCCGTTTGGGTATTGTTGGACATAATAGATTATTTAATGAAAAATAAATTTGGTATGCCTAATGCATAATATGTTATTTAATATTTCCTTAATCTCTGAAACAAAACTACAAAATCCTTTCCCTGGAACTAGAATGAAATTTTTGGGTGACACATAATTAGAAAGACAATCGATACAAGAGATATATTTCATTAGAAAAAAAAAAAAATCACCCAAGAAAATTTGAGATGAGAGAGGGAGAGAGAGGAAGAGCCGAAGACAGATAGAGACAAATGGAGAGAGAGAGAGAGAGAGAGAGAGAGAGAGAGAGAGAGAGAGAGAGAGAGAGAGGATGTCTCTTGGATATTGATATAGCCAAATCATACGGCTCAGTAAGGTGAGGACACGCGTCGCCCACCGGGACACGTGTCGCCCGCCAGGTAGGGAGTACGAAGACTCTATCATGCTCTGTCATGTCGTTTTGCATGAGGGGAATATTCCCCACAAGGTGGACCCCAGAAAGCAAGAGGAAACCCTAGCCCCGAAGAAGCATATAAGGAGGCCAAGAGGAAGGGAAGAGGTAAGCTCTCAGACCCTCACCATTACTCCCTTACTGAAAACTGTGCGGCCGACCCTAACTTGAGCGTCGGAGGACTAACCCCGGACAAAGCTCCAGGCCTCCGCCGTCTGTGCTTGTGCAGGACGAACTCGCGGGGTTTTTTGGCAGCAACAGATTGGCGCCGTCTGTGGGAACGACGGTAATGGTGGGGAGAACCTACAACCGCAAGAGGACGAGAGCGGCGTCCAACATGGACATGGGGGAAGAACCTTTAGGGGGGCTTCCTCCCTCGGCGGAGATAGGACGAGAAAGAGGCAATGACGACCGGGAAGTATCCATAAGGTACCCGCGCTCAGGCGGATATTCAGTACGCGAAGGTAGTGATCCTCCGCCCTCTCCCGAAGCGCAAGAATACGTGACGAGAGAGCAATTCGAAGCCCTCCAGAACAAGTATGACCGGATGGTCGAGACGATGAGGGAGGTCTCCAAAGCTGTCTCTCAGAGGACCGGCGGAGCATCGCCAGGCCCCCACATCCAGCCTGAGAGGGCTCGAGACGAGGATCGGAGCAGTACAAGATCTATAAGATCTGGTCATAACCTTCGAAACCGAGCAGTGAGGGAAAGTCCCTCACCCCGAGGTAGGACGCAGCGTGCCGCCAGAGATCCAGATGGGGATCGGCGCCGAGGAGACAATAAGAGGCATGAGGACTCGGGGTTAAGGCGGATGATCCTAGAACTGAAAGACGAGATCAAGAAGGTGGTAGAAGATCAGACGGGAACCCACGAGCCAGACCTCACTAATGACACGGCTCTAGCTGATGAGGTCATGAGGGATCCGCTCCCGATCGGCTTTCGCCTACCCAAGTATGACATTTATGACGGGTCTGGGGACCCCGTCGATCATCTGGAAGGCTTCAAGGTCGCCATGCAGTTCCATCGAGTCTCGAAAAACATTATGTGTCGCGCCCTACCATTAACATTCAGAGGAGCGGCAAGGCTATGGTACAACCGTCTACCGACAAAGTCGATCCACAGCTTCAGCGATCTAGGCTACTTCTTCGTGAAGGGATTCTCCAGTAGCCAACCCCTTCAGAAGACCACGTTGAACTTGACCAACATCAAGCAACATGAAGGAGAATCACTGCGAAACTACATGAAGCGCTTCCAACAAGAGAAGGTCACGATCAGAGGTCTGGACCCGAAAGAGGAGTTCACAGCCCTGCTGGGAGGCGTCAAGGATAAGGAGCTGAAAAGGTCTTTGGCGAAGTGTACACCGAGGAACCTGGCCGAGTTGAGAGCTCGATGCGATAAGTACATCCAGATGGAAGAAACCCTTCAAGCCGATGGAGCAGAACCAAGCCTCGTACAAGAGTAGCAAGCACACTCGCATTTTGTAATTTTTGCTCTTACGTACTTTTAAGTTGTAATTCCTCATCCTATACCCTGGAGGATCTTATTCATGGAAATTATGAAAGCTGGTTTACGGCAATTAAGAAGAACTCTCCTGTTTAGTGACCTTTACTCTGCCAAATGAATACATACGAAGGTCCTCACCTCGGTTGGGAGTTCGGCAAAAGCCGAACGGACCTGACCGAAGGTCCTCACCTTGGTCGGGGGTCGGCCAAAGCTGAACGGACCCGACCAAAGGTCCTTACCTCGGACGGTGCTCAGGCTAAGGCAGAGACGAACTGACCGAAGGTCCTTGCCTCAGTCGGGGCTCAAGCTAAGGCCGAGCCGAACTGACCGAAGGTGCTTACCTCGGACGGTGCTCAGGCTAAGGCCGAGCCGAACTGACCGAAGGTCCTTGCCTCGGTCGGGGCTCAGGCTAAGGCCGAGCCAAACTGACCGAAGATCCTTGCCTCGGTCGGGGGCTCATGCTAAGGCCGAGCCGAACTGACCGAAGGTCCTTGCCTCGGTCAGGGCTCAAGCTAAGGCCGAGCCGAACTGACCGAAGGCCCTGACCTCGGACGGTGCTAAGGCTAAGGCCGAGCCGAACTGACCGAAGGTCCTTGCCTCGGATGGGGAGTTCGGCCAAAGCCGAACAGACCTGACCGAAGGACTTTACCTCGGTTGGGAGTTCGGCCGAAGCCGAATGGACCTGACCGAAGGTCCTCACCTTGGTCGGGGGTCGGCAAAAGCTGAACGGACCTGACCGAAGGTCCTTGCCTCGGTCGGGGCTCAGGCTAAGGCCGAGCGAAACTGACCGAAGATCCTTGCCTTGGTCGGGGGCTCAGGCTAAGGCCGAGCCGAACTGACCGAAGGTCCTTGCCTCGGTCGGCGGCTCAAGCTAAGGCCGAGCCGAACTGACCGAAGGTGCTTACCTCGGACGGTGCTCAGGCTAAGGCCGAGCCGAATTGACCGAAGGTCCTTGCCTCGGTCGGGGCTCAGGCTAAGGCCGAGCCGAACTGACCGAATATCCTTGCCTCGGTCGGGGGCTCAAGCTAAGGCCGAGCTGAACTGACCGAAGGCCCTGACCTCGGACGGTGCTCAGGCTAAGGCCGAGCCGAACTGACCGAAGGTCCTTGCCTCAGTCGGGGCTCATGCTAAGGCCGAGCCGAACTGACCGAAGGTGCTTACCTCGGACGGTGCTCAGGCTAATGCCGAGCCGAACTGACCGAAGGTGCTTGCCTCGGTCGGGGCTCAAGCTAAGGCCGAGCCGAACTGACCGAAGGTCCTGACCTCGGAAGGTGCTCAGGCTAAGGCCGAGCCGAACTTACCGAAGGTCCTTGCCTCGGATGGGGAGTTCGGCCAAAGCTGAACAGACCTGACCGAAGGACTTTACCTTGGTTGGGAGTTCGGCCGAAGCTGAACGGACCTGACCGAAGGTCCTCACCTTGGTCGGGGGTTGGCCAAAGCCGAACGGACCTGACCGAAGGTCCTTACCTTGGTCGGGGGTCGGCCAAAGCTGAACGGACCCGACCAAAGGTCCTTACCTCGGACGGTGCTCAGGCTAAGGCCGAGCCAAACTGACCGAAGGTCCTTGCCTCGGTCGGCGACTCAAGCTAAGGCCGAGCCGAACTGACCGAAGGTGCTTACCTCGGACGGTGCTCAGGCTAAGGCCGAGCCGAACTGACCGAAGGTCCTTGCATCGGTCGGGGCTCAGGCTAAGGCCGAGCCGAACTGACCGAAGATCCTTGCCTCGGTCGGGGGCTCAAGCTAAGGCCGAGCCGAACTGACCGAAGGCCCTAACCTCGGACGGTGCTCAGGCTAAGGCCGAGCCGAACTGACCGAAGGTCCTTACCTCGGTTGGGAGTTCGACCGAAGCCGAACGGACCTGACCGAAGGTCCTCACCTTGGTCGGGGGTCGGCAAAAGCTGAACGGACCTGACCGAAGGTCCTTGCCTCGGTCGGCGGCTCAAGCTAAGGCCGAGCCGAACTGACCGAAGGTGCTTACCTCGGACGGTGCTCAGGCTAAGGCCGAGCCGAACTGACCGAAGGTCCTTGCCTCAGTCGGGGCTCAGGCTAAGGCCGAGCCGAACTGACCGAAGGTGCTTACCTCGGACGGTGCTCAGGCTAAGGCCGAGCCGAACTGACCGAAGGTCCTTGCCTCAGTCGGGGCTCAGGCTAAGGCCGAGCCGAACTGACCGAAGGTGCTTACCTCGGACGGTGCTCAGGCTAATGCCGAGCTGAACTGACCGAAGGTGCTTGCCTCGGTCGGGGCTCAAGCTAAGGCCGAGCCGAACTGACCGAAGCTCCTGACCTCGGAAGGTGCTCAGGCTAAGGCCGAGTCGAACTGACCGAAGGTCCTTGCCTCAGTCGGGGCTCATGCTAAGGCCGAGCCGAACTGACCGAAGGTGCTTACCTCAGACGGTGCTCAGGCTAATGCCGAGCCGAACTGACCGAAGGTGCTTGCCTCGGTCGGGGCTCAAGCTAAGGCCGAGCCGAACTGACCGAAGGTCCCGACCTCGGAAGGTGCTCAGGCTAAGGCCGAGCCGAACTTACCGAAGGTCCTTGCCTCGGATGGGGAGTTCGGCTAAAGCTGAACAGACCTGACCGAAGGACTTTACCTCGGTTGGGAGTTCGGCCGAAGCTGAACGGACCTGACCGAAGGTCCTCACCTTGGTCGGGGGTTGGCCAAAGCCGAACGGACCTGACCGAAGGTCCTTACCTTGGTCGGGGGTCGGCCAAAGCTGAACGGACCCGACCAAAGGTCCTTACCTCGGACGGTGCTCAGGCTAAGGCCGAGCCAAACTGACCGAAGGTCCTTGCCTCGGTCGGCGGCTCAAGCTAAGGCCGAGCCGAACTGACCGAAGGTGCTTACCTCGGACGGTGCTCAGGCTAAGGCCGAGCCGAACTGACCGAAGGTCCTTGCCTCGGTCGGGGCTCAGGCTAAGGCCGAGCCGAACTGACCGAAGATCCTTGCCTCGGTCGGGGGCTCAAGCTAAGGCCGAGCCGAACTGACCGAAGGCCCTAACCTCGGACGGTGCTCAGGCTAAGGCCGAGCCGAACTGACCGAAGGTCCTTACCTCGGTTGGGAGTTCGACCGAAGCCGAACGGACCTGATCGAAGGTCCTCACCTTGGTCGGGGGTCGGCAAAAGCTGAACGGACCTGACCGAAGGTCCTTGCCTCGGTCGGGGCTCAGGCTAAGGCCGAGCCGAACTGACCGAAGATCCTTGCCTTGGTCGGGGGCTCAGGCTAAGGCCGAGCCGAACTGACCGAAGGTCCTTGCCTCGGTCGGCGGCTCAAGCTAAGGCCGAGCCGAACTGACCGAAGGTGCTTACCTCGGACGGTGCTCAGGCTAAGGCCGAGCCGAACTGACCGAAGGTCCTTGCCTCAGTCGGGGCTCAGGCTAAGGCCGAGCCGAACTGACCGAAGGTGCTTACCTCGGACGGTGCTCAGGCTAATGCCGAGCCGAACTGACTGAAGGTGCTTGCCTCGGTCGGGGCTCAAGCTAAGGCCGAGCCGAACTGACCGAAGATCCTGACCTCGGAAGGTGCTCAGGCTAAGGCCGAGCCGAACTGACCGAAGGTCCTTGCCTCGGATGGGGAGTTCGGCCAAAGCTGAACAGACCTGACCGAAGGACTTTACCTCGGTTGGGAGTTCGGCCGAAGCTGAACAGACCTGAACGAAGGTCCTCACCTTGGTCGGGGGTCGGCCAAAGCCGAACAGACTTGACCGAAGGTCCTCACCTCGGTTGGGAGTTCGGCCAAAGCCGACGGACCTGACCGAAGGTCCTCACCTTGGTCGGGGGTCGGCCAAAGCCGAACGGACCTGACCGAAGGACCTCACCTTGGTCGGGGTCGGCAAAAGCTGAGTGGACCTGACCGAAGGTCCTTACCTAGAACGGTGCTCAGGCTAAGGCCGAGCCGAACTGACCGAAGGTCCTTGCCTCGGTCGGGGGCTCAAGCTAATGCCGAGCCGAACTGACCGAAGGTGCTTACCTCGGTCGGGGCTCATGCTAAGGCCGAGCTGAACTGATCGAAGGTCCTTGCCTCGGTGGGGGCTCAAGCTAAGGCCGAGCCGAACTGACCGAAGGTGCTTACCTCGGACGGTGCTCAGGCTAATGCCGAGCCGAACTGACCGAAGGTCCTTGCCTCGGTCGGGGGCTCATGCTAAGGCCAAGTCGAAATGACCGAAGGTGCTTACCTCGGTCGGGGTCTCGTACAAGGCCGAGCCGAACTGACCGAAGGTCCTTGCCTCGGACGGTGCTCAGGCTAAGGCCGAGCCGAACTGACCGAAGGTCCTTGCCTCGGTCGGTGTCTCGGACAAGGCCGAGCCGAACTGACCCAAGGTCTTCACATCGGCTGACTGAAGCTCTCGGTTGCAAGCAGAACTAAAGCGGAAGGAATAAGGCCGAAGGCAGGAAAAAGGGGGAAAAATTACAATTACAAAAAATTTGGTTACTCCCACAGGAAGAGACTCCTAGCGGGAGTAAGGGGGCTCCTGATATAGCCAAATCATACGGCTCAGTAGGGTGAGGACACGCGTCGCCCACCGGGACACGTGTCGCCCGCCAGGTAGGGAGTACGAAGACTCTATCATGCTCTGTCATGTCGTTTTGCATGAGGGGAATATTCCCCACAAGGTGGACCCCAGAAAGCAAGAGGAAACCCTAGCCCCGAAGAAGCATATAAGGAGGCCAAGAGGAAGGGAAGAGGTAAGCTCTCAGACCCTCACCATTACTCCCTTACTGAAAACTGTGTGGCCGACCCTAACTTGAGCGTCGGAGGACTAACCCCGGACAAAGCTCCGGGCCTCCGCCGTCTGTGCTTGTGCAGGACGAACTCGCGGGGTTTTTTGGCAGCAACAGATATATATATATATATATATATTTTCAAAGCAAAATAACAAACTAATAGAGTACGATAATTACAGCATACCCGATAGAGTTAGAGATTGTTTGTGGATTCTAGCTTATCGAACTAGATCCTTCACCTTAGTTACGTACATACTATAGTTTGTTAATCCGTAGGACTATATCTTGGAGTTCTTCAATCCGTAGGACTATATCTTGTTGGATGAAGGGATTTTTCTTATTAAAAAAAAAAAAATTACTCTTTTATCATTAGTTTTGAGCATTACAACATGTGCTCATTAATGGTTTACCGCTTAAACAACAACAATCATTTTATCTCAATAAATCATGAACACTTCCCTACTTGTTTATAAAGTTATTGATATCTTGATTTATTTTAATGATAAAATAAGTGCCATAAAGATGCCAAACACATCAATTTATGTTTATTTGAGAGATAAACATAAATTTAAACTATACCAAAGACAGTCTAAGTCTCGATCTGCACCTTTTCCTTCACTTGACACACGTAAGCTAGGGTTTCTTTCCTGTGAAAGCCTTCAAGCAGAGGAGATGACCTTTAGAATGTATACACATTAAACAAGCATTAATGTGAAGACATTGCAATCAAGTTTTCGCGTTCATATATATGGGAAATTTTAATTCATCGCAGTAAAGATACCTGAAGCTAGATTTATGCATGACGAGGGAACAAAGAGGGAACAATGAAAATGTGAGGGGATCATTTAAGAGAAAGGCTAAGGTAGGGCAGGAGAAAGACCATTGCAATGAAAGTACGGGAAGAGGAGAAAATGATTTCTTACAATGGGGGAAAATCACTAGTATATTCTTCAAGCAGTCTAGGATCAATGATGTAGTAACTTGATCCTCTCGTTTATAGCGGGATCTCATCTATCTACAATCTGAAAGACAAGTAACTTTGATTCAAAGCGGGTGTGTCTGCTGCTTTGAATGATTATGCACCATACTATGCAACAATCTTGGATGTAGCTTAAATTAAATGAAATAGCACAATACAACAAAAAAAAGTAGAAAATTGATGGATTTATTTTTGACTAATGTCAAAATTTCTAAACATTTCTCGTCGAGGACTGTTATGGGTGCGGGTGTAGTACACCTATATATGGGTGTACAGATACATTTTTATGATATTGTACACATGCAGACATGTGTATAGGGACGCTAATACACTTACAAACACATCTATATACATACACATACCTAAAAGGGGTACGTTGCATATATATTTTGTAGACGGTTCGAAAATTATAACAAAAGGCATTAACAAGTGTTTTTTTGTTCTTCCCAACTTTGTGTTTATTCATCTAAGTCTCTTTGTGTATCTAGTATTCTTTGTGTTTAATAATAAGTATAGCTTTTACATTTCTCTACATAATCACATATTGGAGGTACCCGATTGTACAATTAGGGGCATTAAAAACCTTAAGGATAGTATCATTTTGATACAACTAGACTCTAATTCTGTATGTTCCTGACTCAAGACGAAGGATGTCTACGATATTTTGAATTCCTATTTCATTTGGTATAAATACAATATATGCTAGACATGTCTTACACTTTGCCCATATTTATTTTCTTACAAAATTTTTATTGCTAATGAGAAGTACAATATAGTTGTGAGATTTTATAACTCTGTCTATTCTATTATAATGGATGGAAATATATACACGAGAGTGCCATCTTAAACAAGAAAACAGAATCAATGGCACTATTACATACAAGGAAATATACAGACATAATATCGACAAAATATTACAGCTAACATAATCTCAAATATTACATCTAACATCCCCTTTCAAACTCAAGATGGATGGACCATTTGATATTTGGATAGGAGATACTGAAGATGCACAATATTATGAGCCTTGGTAAAATATTTGCCAATTGATGTTCAGAGGCGGCATGTGGTACGAGAAGTATTCCTTGAAAAACAAAGTGACAGGTGATCATTGATTTTATTTTTTTTCTTTCTTCAGGGCAGAATGGAAGGTCACATGGGGTGTGGTTCTTAGGAGGTAGACAGGGTAGTTGTAGGTGGGCTCGCATGAGTGTGGGGGTAGGTGAGGAAAAAAATAAGCAACATCGAGAAAAGTGGGACCTATATCCATAAAACTCATACAAGATAAACATAAAAACCGATTTAGTGGCTTCCTCATAAAGCATGTTTCTCTTCTACTTATGATAAGTTTATGGGACTCTTGGACATCTTTTAGTCTTGGTTTAAAGGGTTTGTAAGAATCATAGTGTCAAGCTTTAAACTTTTTATTCTCTACCTTTTGAGGTTTTTGGTTTTGTACTTAAGCTTCATATCTAGCTTTTGAGCATGATGTTGTAATCTCTTAAAACAAAGATTTGTAGCAGGAGATTACAGAATTGTAGTAAGAGATTGGAGAATCCTCGATGTTAAAGTACAGTGAGTAGTGTCCCAAAAAACTAATTGGGTTTGAGTGTGAGCCCAAAAAACATACTTGGGTTTTAGTGTGAATTCGAACAAGCGCCTTGGGTTAATTGTGAGCCCAAGAATATAATGTTAATGATTTACCAAAAAAATAAAAGCTTTAATCAATGCCATTTGGAAATCTGATTCTTACCTGATCCCAAATTCCATTATTTTTTCCCTGAAAATTGATTGTTACCTGATCCCAAATTAATCCCAAATAGGCCTGTCAGGTTGATTCAAGTGATTGCTGATCTGGATCAAAATCAATTTTAGATAAGTGAGAGACCAATCCGGATCCCAATGCGGGTTTTTAAACCTTGGAGTAGAGACATGTGTAGCCAGGATTGTGGGTGGTTCGGGTTCTATTTTTGGGAAGATTCATCCAAGTGCTTGCTTTCTCTTGGACTTGATACACTCTGTAGTCTGTTACACCTCTATTCAATCAGGGAGTCGTCTGGACAACGGTTACATCCATGGATTTAAAGGATGGTATTGATGTCGGCTCATTGATATAGTAAGAACTTAAAGGGATCCTGCCTCTCGAATAAGATGGAGAGGTGGGGTCCCATTGAGTTTTTATTTTTTCATGTCTACTTCCCAACCATTTCCAACCCATTCGATTACTTGAGGGATGAATCATAAAAAAAAAGTACCTATTAAACCAATCATAGGAATACTAGTTACAAAACCTATAAGCCAAAGAGGAAGGATTCCTCTTTTGCAGCATCACCTCATGGGAATCCTTTGCTGCGGATGTAGCGGTGCGATAAACATTCAATGGCCGGAATGACATTAGGATATATGTTGATTTCTTCTCGCCATCCAATGCTTACTGCACCCACGGCAGACAATCATCACCCTAATTTCATGGAGTAGGACAATTTTTTTTTGGAGTTGAAAAAGGATAGTACATTCTGGAGAGCCGCTTACAACAGCAAACGATTTTCAAGGGGACAATGAATCCTTAAACAAACGTGGTGGCAGTTACACTTCTGGCCAACAGAGAAAGTTTCCCACACCTCTTACGGTTCAAGGGGTGGGATCAGCATCAGGAAAATCACCAGGTTCGGATCTTAGCTATAGATGCTTTTGTATCGAGGGATCGGTATAGACTAGAGGTAAAAGGTCAAAAAAAATTTATTTTTAAAATTAAAATCAAGGGTAAATGTGTTGAATTCAGATTAGATATCGGCCCAACTAATCCTGGTCCTGATTCTAATATCTAAAACCGATTTGTACCAATTGGTGATGTCGGGTCTGGCCTCTGAAAACTAAAATTTCTTCAGAAAAAAAAATAAAAATTAAAGGATCATAAAGCACCGATCTGTAAGAATAATATCAAAGTTCAGACTTTCAATTACAAGAATACCAAGAAAAACCAACAAAACAAAGGAAACCCAACTTTCAGGGCAAGAAGGAACTGGAACCGGAAGGAGCAACCCAGTTCCCATTCTTCCATTCCTGATGAAGTCTAAGCTGAGAGAAGGGGTAAGCAATCGCATCTTGACTGCTTGAGAAGTAAACATAGTACTTAGACTCATCTATCAGTCTCCTTCGTTTCTGATAAGGAATCTCATCACCATCATCATCATCATCTAATCCTTTCCTATCGCCGCCATCGAAGCATGCGTAATACTTGTACTCAGCTATGCTACTGATCCTTCCAAGCCACCAGCCTTCGTTGTCATATGCATCAACTATGTCCCACAGATTGAACTTAGAAACCTGAAGTTGAGGAGGACGAGGCCTGACTTCACTCACATGAACCATCTCTCTCAGCCATTTTGATTCATCATCAGTTAAAAGGGTCTTGTATTCGACCAATACGTGATTATTCTTTGACACATCCATAACTTTTGCTGCATAGAATGAACCCACGAAGCCTTCTTCTTTGCTATGAACCTCAACTGAATCACCAATTCGATACCTCATCAGATCTTTTGATGGCTTTTTCATTATTAAGCTTAGGATTTTAGCAGGGAAGGAGGAGGGATGAGAAAATAGTGGTTTAATCTGCCATTGACCTTTGAGTGAAGGCGGCTATGATCAGTTTATATAGAAAGTAGGGGATTAAACGGAAACTAAGTACTAGTCTTGATTTCCTTCCTGTATTAGGAATTGGAAAAGGTTGACCAGGTCAAATCCTTTCGAACCGAATTCGAAACCGTGGGTATGACTTATGAGGGTATCCCCTACCGCACTCTAGCCACGTCACTCCTTCGCGTGGACGATAAACGGATAAAGGATTATAGGGGCTGTGTGGTAAATTTAAAGAATATATGTAGGTCCTATTGACCAAAATACCCACCTCTCTCTCTCTCTCTCTCTCCATTAATGATATGCGGTTGAATTAGGGGTGTCAATCGGTCGGTCCGGCTCGGTTTCGATCTGGGTTGAGTCGGTTTTGGTGTGGGAAAGTTGAAAACAAAATCGAACCAATAAGGAAATTCAGGTTTTGGTTTGATTTCGGTTTCGGTGCGGTTTGGTTTTGGTTTGTCTTCGATTTCTTAAATCGATTTGTAACCCGGTTGGTTTTGGTTTTTGGTCCAGTTTGGATTCGACTTTCCATACAAATGTTTACAAAACTATGCAAATTTTGATTTTTTTAATGAATTTTGAAGTGTTTCGGTTCCTTACAGGTTTGGTTTCAGTTTCGGTCCCTATTTTGAGCCAATTTCGGTTTGGTTTCGGGTTCATCCGGTTTCCGGTGTGGTTCGGTTTGATTTTGGGGTTGCAATACTCCAAACCGAATCGACCCAATAAGACTTCGGTTCGATTCGGTCCGTGTTGTTATCGGTTTGGTCTGACCCAGCCGGTTTTATCGGTTCGATTTAAGAATTGACACCCCTAGGTTGAATGATTTGGTATATGAAAAAGCTGCAAGGTTATTTTATGTGAAGAGGGGAGAGACTGTTAACATACTTTCCCATGCCACAACGTCTCAGAGAACTATCTTCCTTTAGTGTGAAAATGGTACCCCATTTTGGATGATGAGCCTAAGAAAAGAGATGGAGCCCAAGTAGATTTGGTGCTATATTGTTGGATATTAAACCTTGGAAACCTCTCTATGTGGTGTAGTCTACTCTTCAGCTACAACCGGTATTCCAAAAAAAATCATCCACCATTGCTTATTGATGATGTCCAGGTTTCCTACCCCCACCTCCCTGCTCTTTCCATTTCTTTTTGGGGAAAAGAACTTGTGAAATATGAGAGTTATAATTACATTTTTAGAAGTTAAATGCCCTCGTTACATTAATGTCTTGATGGAGGTCAAAAGAAGATCTCATGGAGATCTCTTACATAAAAAATGTTAATTAACAAACTAAATGAATATTTTTTTGGTTGATCTAACATAAATCCAAAAGGCAAATTATCTTGTACCAATCCTATTTTTAAAATTTATCTGAGAATTCACCCTAAAAAATAAAAAATACTATTACAAATTTTCTTATAAATGGTTGGAGAAGTTGATTCATAATCGCTTGAAAAGTGAATGGTGCATTTGTAAGGCCGAAAGGCATCACAACAAATTCATAGTGTCCCAGATGTATGTGGAATGCTGTTTTATGAATGTCACAATCTGACATTTTAATTTGGTAATAACCACTCATGAGATCCAGTTTAGAAAAATGCAAGCACCATGAAGCTTATCCAACAACTCCTCCACCGTTGGAATGGGAAATCTATCCCTAATGGTGATGGAGTTTAGAGCTCAATAATCCACACAAAACCGCCAAGTCCTATCCTTCTTCTTGACTAGCAATACAGGAGAAGAAAAGGGGCTCTGAGAGTGTCGTATAGTCCCTTGCTGCAACATTTCTTATACCAACCGTTTTATTTCTGATTTTTGAAATTGGGATACCTGTACGGCTTCACATTAACTGGTGTAGCCCTGGAATAAGGTGTATTGAATGGTCGTTTGATCTTACAGGGGGTAGCCTCTTGGGTTCTTCAAAAACTTCAAAAAATTTATCTAAGATGCTCTGAATCTCTAGAGCTAAGGAAAGTGTTTTCGGTTTCATTGATATGCTTAGAGATGGAATTATGAGGCTATGGAGTGATTTACAACCAGTTTTTTTCACATGCTTGGCTGAAATGGGATCCAATCTTAATTGAGGTTCCCCTTGTAAATGTACTGGAGATTTGTAGCAGGAGATTAGAGAATTGTAGTAGGAGATTGGAGAATCTTCGATGTTAAAGTATAGTGAGTAGTGTCCTAAAAAACTATTTGGGTTTGAGTGTGAGTTGAAATACTTGGGTTGTAGTGTGAGCTCCAACAAGTGCTTGGGTTATTGTGAGCCCAAGAATATAATGTCAATGATTTACCAAAAAGAATAAAGGGTCTGATCAATGCCATCTAGAAATTGATCCAGTTGAAATATCCAAGTGTGTGGGTATCACTTGATAGTGGACGTAGAGAAGAGACCAAAGTCACTCTTAACTAACTGTTATTGTGTAGGTATTGTCCCTTTCCCTTTCTTTCAATCGTGTCTTGTATTGCCTTACAGTATTAGATTTGTCTTTTTATTTTGGGTAGTAGAGTTTTAATTGTTAATTTTATTCTACCATAGCCAATATAAGGTGGTGGTAGCAAGAGGAAATAAGGGGATGTCGTAGAGCAAGAAGGTGTTGCAATGAAAGAGGTAGGAGAGGGAAAGAGTCTAGATTGTCTCCACTTTCCACTTTTTTCCTTTTTCCTGAAAACTGATTCTTACCTGATCCCAAATTAATCCCAAATAGGCCTGTCAGGCTGATTCAAGTGATTTATGCATCTGGATCAAAATCAGTTTGAGATAAGTCAGGACCAATCAGGATCTCAATGGAGTAGAGACAAGTGTAGCCAAGATTGTGGGTGGTTTGGTTTCTGTTTTGGGGGAAGATTCGTCTAAGGCCCTCTTTGGTATCATTTTTCTTTTTGATTTTTGTTCATAAAAATGATTTTGACTGTATTTGGTATCATTTATGGGACTTGTTTCTATTTAAAAAAAAATTAGTAAAACACAAAAACAAAAAAGAAATTAAGAGTCATTTATGTGCTATGGCAAAAAATGATTTTCAGTTATTTTTACGCTGGACTTTAATGAGCATGTGTTTAAAGGTTCAATATAGAGGGGTAAAGTAGTCATTGCTTTGTAATTAAAAATCCAAACCCTTTGCCCCATTTTCTTAGGTCCAAAGTGGAGAAAGAGAATTATAAAAAAGATGGGTAAAGGAAATCTCTTCATCAATTTCTTTAAAAAACTATTTTGCACATAGAGATACCAAACATTTTCTCACAAAAAATCATTTTTGTCAAGTAATTACCAAAACATTTTAATAGTTTTCAAAACATTTTAATAGTTTTCATTAATGATTTTTGTTAAATAGATAAAAATAAAAAAGAAAAATGATGCCAAAGAGGGCCTTCATATTTTTATTTTTTTATTTATTTCCTTTTATGAATTTGATAGAAAATTATTTTTTTGGTAAAGAATTTGGTAGAAAATTTTGATCCTTAATATAACGTGACATAGCGGAGACACAGTTCCCAATTGACAACTGTGTTTCAACCCGATTTTGACGGATAGGATTTTTTCCCATAGAACATAGAAACCAGAAAAATGTAAACGGATCGGATTGGTATCGGGAAAATCACCAGGTTCGGATCTTAGTCGTAGATGCTTTTGTGTCGAGGTATCGGCATAGAGTCTAGAGTCTCTAGACTAAAGGTAAAAACAGAAAGTAAAAAAAATGATATCGCCCAACTAATCCTGGTCCTGATTCCAATACCTTAAACCGGGCATCATGATTTAAGGAATCGAATAGGTCAGAATTCGGATCAGTATCAGCTGATTCTGATAAATTAAATTGTAACAGTTGATGATGTAGGGCTCTGCTCTGGCCTCTGGAAACTAAAATTTCTTCTTAAAAAAAAAAAAAAAAAAAAAAAAAGGTAAGAAAAAGATTACAAAGCACTAATCTATAAGGATAAGCTCAAATTTCAGACTTTCAATTACAAGAAAACCAAGAAAAGCAAACAAAACAAAGGAAACCAGCTTTCAGGGCAAGAAGGAACTGGAACTGGAAGGAACAACCCAGTTCCCATTCTTCCATTCCTGATGAAGTCTAAGCCGAGAAAAGGGGTAGGCAATCGGATCTGGAGTGCTTGAGAAGTACACATAATACTTGGACTCATCTATCAATCTCCTCCGTTTCTGATCAGGAATCTCATCACCATCATCATCTATTGATCCTTTCCTATCGCCGCCATCGAAGCATGCGTAATACTTGGACTCAGCTATGCTACTGATCCTTCCAACCCACCAACCTTCATTGTCATAAGCATCTACTATGTCCCACAGATTGAACTTAGAAACCTGAAGTTGAGGAGGACGAGGCCTGACTTCACTCACATGAACCATCTCTCTCAGCCATTTTGATTCATCATCAGTTAAAAGGGTCTTGTATTCTACCAATACATGATTATTCTTTGACACATCCACAACTTTTGCTGCGTAGAAAGAACCCACGAAGCCTTCTTCTTTGCTATGAACCTCAACTGAATCACCCATTCGATACCTCATCAGATCTTTCGATGGCTTTTTCATTATTTGTTATTAAGCTTAGGATTTTAGCAGGGGAGGAGGAGGAGGGATGAGAAAATAGTGGTTTAATTTGCTATTGATCTGTGAGTCATGAAAGCCGTTATGATCAGTTTATATAGATTGGGATTTTGTGGGTCCTTTCCATCCTGACGTTGGAATTAGAAAGTAGGGATTAAAGAAAACTAGAGTTCTTTTCCTTCTTGTATTAGGAATTGAAAAAAGTTGACCAGGTCAAATCCTTTCGACGCGAATTCGAAACCGTGGGTAACCCCTTCCGCACTCTGGCCGCGTTCAGTCCTTCACGTGGACGATAACCTGATGAAGGATCAATAGGGGCTGTGCGGTAATTTTAAAAATATAAGTAGATCCTATTGACCAAAATACCCACCTCTCTCTTTCTCTCTGCAGTCTGCGTTCCCTTTTTTTTTTTTTAATCTATTTGCCCGTTAGTAATCAAGCAGTTGAGCGAATTGGCTGCCGTCATCGGAAGGAGAAAGAATTGATGAAGATGAAGATGACGATGACGGGGCATGACAAAACTTACATATAGGTCTTGAATTACAGAATTGCACACAGACACTTGTATACAACACTCATACTTTTCTCACTCCTTTTTACAAACACTCTTAATGGAAAATAAGACTCTCACAAAAATCTACTCTGCTTACAAACACAAAAAGGAAAATAGTAATCTATTCTTCTTCGTCTTTTTTCATGGTGTATTCTGAAGAGAATGAGCTCCCTTTTATAGATAACGGACACCAAATTGTAAAATTTTACATGTAAAATTTCCTTTTGGAAATATTTTTCAGTGTTTGTTTGCAAGAGGGAAAATAGGATGTCAAAAATTATAGTAACATTTTCCAACATTTGTTTGCAAGAGGGAAAATACTTCTCTTTGCTTTCAACTCTTATAGCTTATTTACCAAAAAAAAAGAAAATCTCAAATCTTCTTGACAACCTGTTATCCCACATATCTCATCAACCATAACCCGAATATAAAGCCAGTGAATTTAAAAAACTCATCAGTGAAGATATGGGGAACGAATCTCTAAACAAACGGATTAAGGAGGCACACCAAAAGATGTGAACTGCGATAAACAAATGAGATGGAATTGCTTGCGTAGATGGAATTGATTGCGAGTTCCCGCAGCATTCCTGGCACAAAGAGCGCACTCAGCAGCATCCTTGGGCTCGGGCTCGGGCTCGGGCTCGGGCTCGGTCTCCTCGGGGCTTGGGGGGCTCAGTTACGAAAAGAGCCTGATGGGGTTTTGTTCATGATCCATTAGGCATTGGATAATATGATGATGGATCTAAAGTCAAATCCATTAAAGGTTGGGTCCATTAGGTTTCTAGGCTCAAGCCCATTAACACACTCTCTCTCTCGTCTCCGTCTCTCTCTATCTTCCCGAACCCTAGATCTCGCTTTGCTTCGGAGCTTATGCTTCGATCAACTGATCGATCTCAAAAACCGTACATATCCTTTCGAAGCTTCGGTGCAAGTGGAGTTCTAACCTCATCTCTGTCTCTATTCTTCTTTCTATCCCTTTTACTGAGCTTATTTTATGATATTGTTTTGGTTTTCATGTTTAATACATGGAGTATCTGTTTGTTCTGTCCGTTTTCTTGAGTGGATCCATCGGAATCGTCCACACAAACACTCCCGAAGACACCGATTACAGCATCCAAACAGAATCTCCTGGATCGATTGCCCAAATTTAGGAAGCCCCATCTCTGCTATTCCTCAAGTCCAACGATACTCCAAGAGCTCTACAGCGACATTCCTTGATTTCATCTCCTCGGTCGTCAGTGAAAAGCAAGTACAGTTGGGAGCGAATGGGACGGAGACTCCGAGGAGAACGAGTTTCTACCCTTTTGCGATTGATGAGATGGTGATGGATTGAAGATGGTTTTTTTGATCGAGGTAGGAGAAGGTTGCAGAGTAGAGATTAAGGGAAGATGATTTTTGAGAGCGAGGGAGGATGGCGTGAGTATCGAATGATTTCGTCGGGGAAGAACATAATAGTCTTCCAGGCTTGTTTTCTGCCCATTTTAGGCAGAAAATATGTCTCGCTATTTTCCGGTAAATACCAAGATTTGGTAAAATTTTTCTCAAGTAAAATTTTCCAAATTACGAAACAAACATCGGAAAATCTAATTTTTCTATAAAATTTACATTAAAACAAACAGAGCCTAATGAGATGCGGTGAAATGATTTAGAGCCCGTTTGGTTTCTGTTCTAAAAACGCCGTTTCGTGTCAAAAACGAAAATTTCAGTTTCTGTATCAAAACGCAGTTTTTAAACGAAAAAATGGTGTTTTAAAATTTCAGATTTTATCGGGATTTTTTTTTTTTTTTTGTAAAATGGAACGAAACTAGGAAGATGGAATCCATTTGGAGTTCGTCCAATTCTCGTTTTTTCAGTTTTTTTTTTTTCACTTTTTGTTCTAAAAAATAGAAACGGACCATAAGCGCACCAAACAGAAGATTCCGTTTTTTCGTTTCAATAGAACGAAAAAACTCCAGAAATGTTTTTTTAGAACGATACCAAACGGAGCCTAAGGCGGAAAGATCATTTCTGCGCAGAAGAGAGAGAGTGTTAACATAAGTTCCCATGCCACAACGTCTCAGAGAATATTTATCCTTCTGAATAATGAGCCTAACAAAAGAGATGGAGCCCAAGTTGATTTTGTGGTATTGTTAGTTATTAAACCTCGGAAACCTCCATATGTGGTGTAGTATGTGGTGTAGCACTCTTCAGCCACAACCGGTGTTCCAAAAAAACATCATCCACCATTGCTTATTGATGAGGCCCATGTTCTCCCCACTTCTTTTTGGGGAAAATTGAGGACTTGTAAAATATGAGAGTGACAATTATATCTTCGGAAGTTAAATGCCCTTGTTACATTAATATCTTGATGGAGGTCAAAAGAAGATCTGATGGAGATCTCTTACATCAAACAAGGTTAATTAACAAACTAACTGAATCTTTTTTCGGTTGATCTTACAAAATTCAAAAATGTCATTGAAACATTGGTGGTGTGATGAAGATAGGTTGGATCAATATAGCCTATCTATTCAATGGCTAATGGTCTCAAGTGTTAAGGATGAAGGGGAAAAAGTATGATAAATTGTGGGTCATATGATTAAGAATTGAGTTGATCCATGAAAATTACCCCATTATAAGGATATACAAGAATCTAAGAATTTTTTATTTTTTCTGGTAATGGTATAACTTAGGTGCAAGTGCAACTTGAATGGGTTGCTGATCAAGAGAAAATTAAAAATAAAATAAATAAAGACAAAAGATGAATGAACAATAAGAGTAAAATATTTCGGACCAAACAAGTTTGTACTTGTTTAGGGAACTTTCGAAGGTAGCAATTCAACCCAAGAAGTTTGATGAAGGCATGGATTTGAAAACCAAATAGAAGAACAGGGATTATCTCGATGAAGCTTTCCTCGTAGTAGAATGGATCAGATTGTGGTACGTGTCGATCCGTACGAACGACGATGAACAAAGGATTGCGGATATCTCATTAGGCAGTGTTTCACCCTCAAAATTCAAGGATTGCAATGGAGATCCTTGGAGATACACACTCTCAATTGGGAGAAACAGAAGACACTAGGTCAAAAACCTTGCTTTGTTATGGTCAAACTTCTTATTTATAGAGATTTGGCCAACTAGGGTTTCTAATCCTAGTGGGTCTATGATTACCCCAAGTGGCGACCCACGAACGAACCGGGTCGAGGCTCAGTTGGATTAGCATCTCACACTCTCCCACGCAGGACGAAAATACTCAATTATCCATTTTGAAGTCTCTATACCAAAGGTGTCGCATCATACAGGAAATGGAGCGTGGGACTTAATGAGATAGTATAAAGGTAGGAGTGCTATATCAAGCTTCCGTCTAATTAACATAGCACATCACTCACAAATTATCTAGGGTAACCTAAACAATCCAACTACACCAAATCTAGCACTCTTGATCCCTCATATTGAGCTATGATGGCCCTTAAACATGCAATGTGCTCATGATTATGTCAAAACACAAATACAATAGTTGCCTAGGTAATGACCAACAAACTAGGGTGTAATTTCGAATAGTTTTCCTTAAGTTCACATTTTAATTCGACTGTTCCTAGCCACTTTCCTAATTGTATTCCGCTGGACTGCATCATCTACAATCCTAAGGAGCACGTCAAAGTAGCATCATTGGGCATTCTTTTTATGATATGGTCTCAGGTAGAGGGTATCTATAGGATTAACTAAGTTTGATCCAAGTGGCTCACACAGTGACGAAGAAGGGATCAATTCAGTCACTCTCACAAACGGTCTTAACAAAGCACATATGGTATGAAATGTATGTTATGGTGCAACTCCCACTAAGGTGGCATGTCACTCATAAAATAAAAAGAGTACCATACGAGTCTGGGTCATTCGCACTATCAAGTGCCTAACCTGAGTGAATTATCCCATTCGCCCCCGTGGTGCCTGCTTGAATTCTCACACTCGACTATAAGTAGCCCACAATGAGATGTGGGATCTTTGTGTTTGGCCATAGAAATGTCTCATCTTACCTCTAATTAAGGTGTCACTTAGCTTAAAAGTTATTTATTCATCTTGGTTGCTATCTTTAAGTGACAAGGTAAATATGACTCATCTTTCTTGTTGTTTTCAAGCGCCAAGGTGAATCACCCATGTGATTGCATCGATTCAAGTCTAGTGACATATTTATAAAATAAAATATATACACACATAAATCACCTTAAAGAAGTATATGCCTCATATCAAAATGAAAGAGTAATAACAATAATGTCTAAAGAAATGTCAAAACTAAAAAATACAAATCATCCACGTCCAAGTCCCAGATTCTAACATGAATATGGAAAATGTCCTGAGCAATAGGTTAGTCAATGGATCAGCCATCATGCTACTCGTGGAGATATGCTTCAAGTCAACTTCCCCATATGTAACCATGTCTCGAATGTAATGATGTTTGATGTCTATGTGCTTGGATTTCCCATGGAACTTGGGATCCTTAGCAAATGCCAAGACTTTCGTACTATCACAGTGTACTAGCACCGCATCTCCTAAATGAGTGGTAATTCCAAGGCACTATAGGAACCTCTTAGCCAAATGGCCTCCTGAACTGCCACCAAGCATGTGATGTACTTAGACTCCATCGTGAATAGGGCGATACAAGTTTGCTTCTTGTTGCTCCAAGATACAACCCCGCCTCTTAGGACAAATGTATATCCCAAAGTAGATTTGCACTTGTCTCTGTCACTAGCCCAGTCAGCATCACTATAGCTTCTCAATCTTAAATCTGAACCACTAAATGTGAGGGTGTGACCATTGGTCCCACGAAGGTATCAAAAGATTCTATTTACTACCTGTCAATAACTTGGTCCTAGATTACTCTGGTAATGACTAACCATGCCAATTCAGAATCGTATATCTGGATGTGTGCACATCATTGCGTATATTAGATTGCCTATCATTGCTGCATAGGGTACTTTGCACATTTGATTCTTCTCCTTATTAGTTTTAGGACACTGGTCAAGGCTCAAAGCACACGCTTTGTCCATGGGACTGTCAATGGTTTAGACTTGTCCATGTGAAATCGTTTAAGGATCTTCTTTATGTAAGTCTCTTGAAACAAACTAAGAAAATTCTTAGAGAGATTCTAAATGATCTTAGTGCCTAACACAAAGTTGGCTTCACACGTGTCCTTCATCTCAAAAGTAGTCAATAACCACTCTTTAGTGGCAACAATATCTTCATGTCATTCCCAACCAATAGAATGTTATCAATATATAAGGATAGAATAAAGAGACTTCCTTTGAACTGTTTCACATATACACAATGGTCCTCTTTGATCATTTCAAAACCAATAGAGATAATGACCTGATGAAATCTAAAGTAATATTGCCTAGATGATTGTTTAAGGCCATCTATAGAACATTTGAGACGGTGGAATTTATGATCTTGTCCTTTGACCTCAAAACCCACTGGTTGATCTATAAAGATTTTCTCGTCAAGTTCTCCATTGAAAAATACAGTTTTAACATCCATCTGATAGAGTTCCAAGTTTTGTGACATTGTCTAAAATGAGGCGAATTGAGGCAACGCACACTATAGGGGAAAAAGTCTCATCATAGTCTACACCCTCCCTTTGGGTATATAGCCCTTTGCCACAAGGTGTGCCTTATACTTGTCAATTGAACCATCTATCTTGTGTTTGACCTTTAAAACCCATTTTTTCAATGGTCTTATGCCTAGGAGGTAGAACTACTCTCATACCTGGTTCATACTTATAGAAATCAGTTCATCCTCCATAGTAGCTTGCCACTCTTAGCAGGTGAGAATAGCGCCTCTCGCAAAGAAGCGGACTCATCCTCATCCTTTTGAACAAAAATGAGAGTTTCCCCTTCAATCTCAAAATGATGATGGGGAATGTGTCTGTAAGTGCTCCTACACTTAAGGAAATTCTAATGATCGTCTAGTAGTACACTCTTACTGGTTGGTACATTTCTACTAGGTTGATGATCGATCTCACTTTCTTTGGCTATTATAGGATGAGTTAATTCCCCACCCTCGTTAAGAGTAAGTGAGATGCTTTTGTCATCCTTTATCTCAAAGTGATCGAGATTCCCATTGGGGTAACTAATGCTATGTATGTCTTTCTCAATAAAGTCAACATTGCGTGACTCTATCTCGATCATTCCTCCATCAAAGTGTTCACCTTACACAATGTAACCCTTCGAGCTATCGGAATATCTTATAAATATATGTTTCCTGGCGATGGGGCCAAGCTTTTGAAACTTATAGGAGGTACGATGAACGTAACCTGTTGATCCCCATGATCACATATGCCCTAAATTTGACTTTGTGCCATTCCATAACTTATAGGGGGTTGAAGGAACTAACTGTGAAGGTACTCGGCTAAGGATGTAGGCAACAGTTAAAAGAGCATCCCCCAGAAAGATATTAGGGGGCTGGTTTGCATCATCATTGACTTAACCATATCTCAGAGTGTATTATTCCTCCTCTCCACTGTGCCATTTTGTTATGGAGTATGAGAAATGGTCAACTGCTTGCAAATCCCCTCCTCACACAGTCCTTTAAACTGGTCAGATAAATACCTGCATCCCCGGTCAGAGCGCAGAGTTTTTATGTTCTTACTTGACTGATTCTTTACCTTTGTTATGAAGCTTTTGAAGCAATCTAATGCCTCGTTGCAGTGAGTGATGAGATATATATAACCATATCACGAATAATCATCAATAAATATGAGAAAATAAGAGGCACCATGGTGTGCCTTTACATTCATATGTCCATAAATATCTGAGTGGACAAGTTCTAGAGGCTGGGTAGTTCAGACTGCCAAAAGGCTTTGGATGAGCCTTACTTGCTAGACGGAGCTCACACACATGGAGGTTGACTTTAACGAGTGAACCTAAAAAGCCTTCTCTAGGCAGCCTAGCCATCCTATCTCACCTTATGTGTCCCACTTTAGCATGCCATGTAATAGATTCAGAATTATCACATAAGAAATAGATGAAGCAAAAGTAGTTAAATCTAATTTAAAAAATTCACCAATTAAAGATCCACGTCCAACAATAGTGCCACTCAAATAAAATTCTAAAGTGCAATTATCAATATTTATGTTGAATATCTGGTACGTAAAGTATGTCGTGAAGAAGCAAGGTGCAGATAGTATGCATCTTGAGTTGATAATTACCAACTCCTTAAATTTCCTCACTAGTATAGTTCCCCATGAATGCATTCTGGGATCCAATCGGAACTCTACGATAATTTACGAAATCCCCCTCATTCTTGCACCTGGGCTCCAAAACATAGGCTGAAACAAAAAAAATAAAGGATTAGGTCCTGAAAGAAGACTGCACAACACAACAAACCGCTAAACCATGTGCCTGATTGCTCACCTATTATGAGCTTGACTTGTGCTCTAAGACGGTTTTGTCTGATCTGGAAAACTTAGCTTAATGGCTATATGTTTTGTGGCTCTTGTATCCACAATCCACTCAGACTATGTACAGAAAACCAAAATATAGGTATAAATAAATATACTGAGAGAATGTGATAGAAATGGTAAGTTCTTTGGCTTAGTGCAATCACGAGTGAAGTGTCCCATCTTCTAGCAATTATAGCATTTGACCTTGGATAAATCATTCTTTCTGCCATGCTTGCCTCTTTTGCACTTGGTATGGTTGCCTTTTTTCTGTGCCTGGTTCTGAGCTCTACTCTGATTTCCTGGGTTGCCCTGTCTTCATGCTTAGTCTTACGCTTGCTTCTTTGGGCGACTAGGGTAGTAACACGGTTTGCAACACCAGTAAAATTTTTAATGCCATCACTGTGTGTGAGATCGAGCTTTATGGGGCTCCAAGAATTGGGTAGCATCCTGATAACAGATTGAACCTGTAACTCATCAGTAAGAGTGGTCCCAGCATCTTTCAGCTTTTGAATTATGCCCTTGACCAACATAAGATGCTTAGGTATAGTGTTTTTAGGGTCCATCTTATACATCTCAAACTTCAAGGTCATACCCTTAACTTTGTAGTAAATGCACCCCCAAAGTCAATTTTAAGCTAGTCCCACATGGACTTAGCCATGGTGTATTTTTCATAATCACCAATTAGATCATCGTGCATAGTGCTTAACATAATAAAGCCTGTATTACGATCCTTTTTAACCCACTGATTATAGGCTTTCATATCAAGATGGTGCTGAGCAATAGTACCTACTACGGGTTTGTCTATAGCAGTGGTCAAATACTCAAGGTAATTTTGCTCATTAAGCAAATATTGAATCTTTCGATGCCACATGTTATAGTTGGGTCTAGTTAGTTTGTCAGCCTTGGTGAGGTTTGCAACAACATGATTGTAGACACCAAATTTTGTCCCCCCTCAGCAATGATGAATTATGGGTAATGAGGAGACATATTTTCTCTCTTTTGAAAAGAAGTTGAATTTTCGGCATAAGTCCAGATTATCTCAGAAATTGTAATTGGTCAAACCCGATATTTTTAATGATGTAGAGAGGGTAATCGAAAGTTGTCATTAAAACCTTTTGCTAGAAGACGACAATCGAGCCTAGTAGGTGCTCGATTCCTGTATCATTGGAAAGTATTTAGAAATATGGTCTCATTGATATCTTGTATGAAAAAAACGGATACCCAGGTGTGCTATAATGCCTACTTGAACTTTTAACCAGTTAAACCAGAATAAACCAAAAACCTGACCAAACTCTGAACCAAACCAAAACCTAAATCAAACTAAACCAAACCCTAAACTAGACCAAACCTTGAACCAAACCAAACCCTGAACCAGACCAAACCCTAAACTAGACCAAACCTTGAACCAGACCAAACCCTAAACCAGACCATACCTTGAACCAAACCAAACCCTTAACCCTAAACCCTAAACCCTAAACCAAACCAAACCAAACCAACCCAAACCAAACCAAACCAACTCAAACAAAACCCTAAACCCTGAACCAGACCAAACCTTGAACCAAACCAAACCAACCCAAACCAGACCAAACCCTATACCCTGAACCAGACCAAACCTTGAACCAAATCAAACCAAATCGTGAACCAAACCAAACCTTAAACCAGACCAAACCCTAAACCAGACCAAACCTTGAACCAACCCAAACCAGACCAAACCCTAAACCCTAAACTAAACCAAACCAAACCCTAAACCCTGAACCAGACCAAACCCTGAACCAAACCAAACCCTAAACCTTAAACCCTGAACCAGACCAAACCCTAAACCAAATAAACCCTGAACCAAACCAAATCAGACCAAACCCTAAACCAAACCAAACCAAACCAAACCCTAAACCCTAATCTAAACCAAACCCTAAACCCTATTCTAAACCAAACCCTAAACCCTAATCTAAAATCGTAAACCCTAATCTAAACAAAACCCTAAACCTAATCTAAACCAAACCCGAAACCCTAATCTAAAACCCTAAACCCTAACTTGAACCAAATCCTAAACCTTAACTTGAACCAAATCCTAAACCCTAATCTAAACCAAATCCTAAAACCCTAATTCAAACATCGCTGACATGGCCATTTTCTAGTCGTGGAATTGCAACTTTCATTCCATTTTTAGATCCCTGTTTATCAAGGGAGCTTTGGCTGCCGCTTCTGGTTTATTTTCAAGCTCCAGCTTAGAGGCACCTTCTGTAGCGAAGACTGAGTAACCTTAAACTTAAATCTAACCTTAAATCAAACCTTAAAATTAAACCAAATCATAAACTTAAACCGGACCAGTCCCTATCCAAACGAAAACTTACCGACCTACCCACTATTATTTATGTGATAAGAATTCCACCGAAGCCTACTGCCGCCCAGGCTAGGACTAGCCACCCAGTCTATGGGAGTGTCTGGAGGCGTAAATCGGGTGCCACGAAGTAGAACAAGGTGACACATGTCCTGTTACCTACACTAACGAGGTGACACAGGGGGTCCGTGCATACCCTTACACAAATTGTGTAAGGGATTACAAATCCATGTAAGCCCTTACACGGATTTGGATCCCCTCTCACGGCCTCGGTCTTTTTACACCCCTGCCCCTCCTTTCTTATAAATAGTGAACCCTGGGTCACTGTAAAATCCCAGACAAAAAAAAGAAACAGAGAAAAAAATACCTGAGAAAAATCCCTGAAGAAAACATTGTTCCAAGAGAGAGAGAGAGAGAGAGAGAGAGAGAGAGAGAGGAAAGAAAAAGAGTGTAAGAATCCTAAGCTAGCTGAAGTTGACTATCTCATTTTCGGAAGCCTAGGTTGTCCATATCAGGTTAGTACTAAACTTCTGTTCAAGTTCTTTTTTTTTTTAAATTCAATACTTTTATTACGGCATAGAAGCTTTGCCCAAAATTCCTGAGCTGATTCCAACCCTAGAAATACGGCGCGGAAGCTCTGCCCAAAATTCCCGAGCTGATTTCAACCCTAAAAATATGGCACGGAAGCTCTGCCCAAAATTCCCAATCTGATTCCAACCCTAGAAATATGGCATGAAAGCTCTACCCAAAATTTCTGAGCTGATTCCAACCCTAGAAATATGGCACGGAAGCTCTACCCAAAATTTCTAAGCTGATTCCAACCCTAGAAATATGACGCGAAAGCTCTGCCTAAAATTTCTAAAGCTGATTCCAACCCTAGGAATACGACGCGGGAGCCCTGCCCAAATTTCCAAAGTTGATTTTAATTCTAGAAATATAGTACGGAAGCCCTATTCAGATTCCCAGAAACCAGAATCCGTAGTCACACTATAGCAAAAAAACCTTGTCAACTTTCTTATCCAGGTGTTGAAAGTTTTTAATTTCCCCAAGAAAGAGAGAGAAAAAAAATGAATCGCTGTCCTTGAGTTGAGGAAAATTATCCAAAAATTCACTATTTTCATCGGTAATTATCATGTAGATACTATATTGTAATTTTATTTGCTTCATTTCTGTATATATTTTTTGTGTTTATTGCATAAAATAATGATTTACTGTTATAGTTTCATGTATTAATTTTAGTATCTGTTCATTAAACGTAATTTGTTTCATCATTTCATGTGTTACCACATGTGTTCCTCACATGAAATAACGATTATGATTTTCCTGTCATAGAGCATTGCACATGCATGTAGATAAGATAATTGCATTTTTCATTATTTTATGTAAATTTTATTATTTCATGTGGAATTATTTCAAGCAAGTTTATGTATATATGTTTGGGTTATTTCATGTAATAGAACTTCTGTGCTAGCTTAGACTGTTAAAATTCTCAGGGGAGAATATTTGAAATCCAAGCTTCTGGTAGAAAGACTAGAAATCCTGGGAGAGGTGGGTGCCTAACACCTTTCCACACTCATAACCTAACACGGACCCATATCTCTAAAATAGACCAAAGTATGAAGTCTAATTCGGGGGTTCCTTCCTTTCACAGGAATCCAACCCCCTATTCGAGCTTGATCCCTTGATTGAAATTGGGCTCCACCATAGGGTTCTAGGCACTAAATCCTAGATGGTGACTTCAAACATTATTCTTTCCCCATCCCCCCAATAGTCACCATACCATGTTTTGGAGACCATTCAATCCATTCACCCCTTACAAGGCAGACCGGAGGTGAGAAGGAAGGATAGAATGGAAAAAGAGAGAAAAAGAGAAAAAAGGTATTTTCCCTTACAGTGGCGACTCTGCTGGGGACTATCAAACTTTCTATACCAGAAGCTTACAATGAACGTTAGAATTTTCTCCCCCTCATCATCGTTGTGTGCAAACATGTTTGTATATTGCTTGTTAACTGCATCATACATCGTGTTCGAAGTGAAATCAGTTGACAAGGGTACTCCCTGTCATGTCCGCACCCTCCGGGAGGTCAGTGCATGATATACTAAGTACTCTGAGATCAAATGATGCCCACTTCCTACATAAAAGTGCTTGAAGTGAAATTGGTTGACAAGGATGGTCGATATTTTGAAACGCTTAGGGTTGTAGAACATGTCGGGCCATTTTGAGATTAACTAATGGCCACTTTCTACACTACACTTGTGCACACACTCACTCACGGATACACCTACCCCTGTGGTTAGTCGACTGAACTCATGTAATGTCATGGACAATCACCAGTGGAGTCACACCCCTTGATATAGTACCATTTGGTATATCAAAGGAACCACGTACCCATGATTCACTTTCAGTGATGGGTATATCGATTCTGTCAAGGGTAAACTTGTTCTGTCCTACAACCTTACTCATTGCATCCCATCATATAGGAACTAGACCATTAAATAACTAGGGTACGCCACAAACTGACTCAGTAATTATTTGCTGTTCAAGTTAGAACCCTTCTATCTTGTTTCATCTAGGGTGAGATTTTTCCTGTATATGAACCTGATGTGTTATTTGATAATTGGGAATTGAGAGATGCAACTATATCAGTTTTGGTTCACGTAACTGTGCCTGTGGGGTGATTCCCGCTTCACCACATTATATTAGCACGTGTTCCAAACTGATAATGTTCCATAGAACCAATCCCAGAGTCAGGAATAATTAAGTATTTCCATGCTACCGGGAGAAACAAAATTCCTATGTGAAATCAGCTGCAAGGTTGTTCTTGCGTGAACCAACTTGTTTGTTTTCCCACACCATAAATTTAAATTGGGCCCTAAAAAAATATGTGAATACCAACTGAAAATTGGGCTAAAGTTAGATGCTTATTATTGAGGGGGAGTAATTTTGTGAGTGCATCATAAAAAAAAAAAAAAATATATATATATATATAATAAAAAAAATAATAATCTAAAATTTAAATTTCTTGGTTTAGGTCAGGCATGATTTTGCTTCAAAAAAATTCCCTGCTATCTGTGTGGACCTGTCAAGATAATTGTTTGATCCGAGTCAGCCTTGAGAAGTCCTTACCAACGGTGGAACTTATAGTTTAACTCACGCCACCAAGTTCACCTAGCTCAGCATTGTCTGAACAGCCGACGAATATGGATTTGACTAGTGGAAGTCAACCAGATGCCCAAGAGAAAAGGAGAGTGGATCTAATGCAGTTAGAGTTGGAATAGTTGCGTCATTTATTCAACCAGTTTACCAATTCCAAGCAGCCTCAGCAACAAACTTGGAACCTATTTTAACCCCAGGAGAATAGGATTGGACCAAGATGGAGTCCAATGCACCTCGTACCATACTGAGGCTTGTGGTCGAAGATAATGAAGAGGAAATCCGACCAGATCTTCCAACTGAACCCCCTGAAACTGAAAGGGAAAGAAAGATGAAGGAACAATTAGAAAGACTTGAAAAGTTACTGCAAAAGGGGAAGGTCATAGATGCTCAAGCCACAAAAATTGATGAGATGGTCCTCTTTCCCGGAGCTCGCATTTCAGAGAAATTTAAGTGGAACACTGATAATTTTGATGGCAAAGGTGACTCGAGGACACACTTGAAGGTCTTCATTAATATTTCCAGATTGTGGGGATTTACTGAAGAACAAATGGGGCATGCATTTTTTCTTACTCTTTCAGGCCCAGCTCTTCGCTGGTTAACTCATTTGGACCCTTCCTAGACTCAGAATTAGTCAATGATTATGAAAACATTCACCAAGCAGTACTCTTACAACACTGAACTAGATGTAACTCGGCGAGAGTTAGAAATTGTTCGACAAGCTCCAGGTGAGGGTTTCATGGCGTTTCTCTTAAGGTTTCGAGATAAGGCAGGTATGATGGCATCTCGACCTACTAAAAAAGAGCAAGTTGAAATGATTCTAGATAACTTGGCAAACCTCTATTATGATGTGTTATACAGTCAGCACATCGAGACATTCTCAGCATTGCTAGCAACAGGGAGAAGAGTTGAAAACCAAATCTTTAGAAAAGCGCAACACCGGAACAGTCCCCAGGGATTCTGAGAGCAGAGTAAGAATACAAGGTATAGTAAAGGACGTAATATAGAGGTGAACATTGTAACTACAGCGAGCACCGACCAACAACCTACAGTGCATATAGTAACTCTCAAGCCTGCTTCAGTTGTTATTAAGCCAAGTCTTCTAGCTCAAAAAGGTTTAGTACAGAAGAGGCAATTCTCAGATTTGGGGATGCCCTTATTTGTGTGTTATGAGAAATTGAAGAAAGAAGGCCTCTTGAGTACGACGCCTGCCCATCTAATCAGTGATCCTCCACCTCTTTGGTATAAGGACAATGAATACTATTCTTTCCATAATCAAAAGGGTCATCTCACCAACTAGTGTATCACCCTGAAGCATGCAATACAAGATTTGATTGAATCAGGGCAGATTGAACTGGAATTGAAGAGCCAGTCAAATGTGACCACCAACCCCCTTCTGAATCATGAAACAGTTGGAATGATACAAAGTGATTCAGATGAGAATGATCCTACTCAAAGGATTCAACCCTCACCAAAGAGAGAGTGTCTTACTACTCGAGCATACCGAGCCTTGCTCAAAGCCAAGCATTCAGAAGCAAAAGAAGAAGAGAATCGGAAGAGAAATGAAGAAATTCGTTCTTGGGAAGATGAAAGTCTCCCACCCTGCAATCTTACACTTCCTCAGATAGCATCACCTTCATACCACCCTGCATCCTATCCTTCATCACCTTCATATCACCCAGCATCATACCTTCCATCATCATCTTATCACCCACATCCTCCATCACCTTCATATCACCCAGCATCATACAGTCCATCATCTTCCTATCACCCACATCCTCCATCACCTTCATATCACCTAGCATCCTATCCTTCATCACCTTCATATCACCCACATCCTCCATCACCTTTAGATCACCCACATCCTCCATCACCTTCATATCACCCAGCATCCTATCCTTCATCACCTTCATATCACCTACCATCACTTTCCCCATCACCTTCATATCACCCAATATCATACCTTCCATCACCTTCCTATCACCTAGCATCACATCCTCCATCTCCATCTTACCATCCAACACCAGATTATTGTGTCCCAACTCAGGAAGGATTACCATCACCAGTTATTGACCCATTTTCCCTGTTTTTGTCGCCATTTCACCCAGAACCTTGCTACCTGCCAATTCCATAAAACCCTTATCCTTATTCACCACCGCCATAATACTTTTCCATGAACGAATGGTTAGAAGAAGGGATCCAACATCAGTGTTCAGAGGCAGATTGGCCAAATGGAACTTCTTGCACTGATATGTTAATGGATCCAGATACTCCCAATCACTCCTTTATCAGATCGGTGAATCTCATAGATAGGGCAGAAGAGTCCCAGATTGATCCTACAACTCTCATTATACCAACAATAGAAGATGTCATGCCAGACATGATCAGGGCAATGACGGCATTGACTATTGGAGAAATGATCTCAGATGAAATACACCCAATTCATATAGGTGGAGAGAGTGACAGTGATACTGAAACAATGAATACTATTAGAAGAAATGTGCCCGATGTGGATCCAACAGATATCATTCTCCCAATTTTCCCTTCTAATGATGATTTAGAGGAAGAATAAGATGGGGATGAACATCATTTAATCCATATAGGTAGAGAGAGTGATAGTGATACTGAAGAAATTTTTGAGACAGTGAATGCTATTAGGGGAAATGGGCCCGATGTGGATCCAACATTTATCATTCGCCCAATCGTTCCCTCTGACGATGATTCAAAGGAGGAAGAAGACAAGGATGAGGATATAAAAGGTGATCAAGAATCAGGAAATGAAGATCTAGAAGGAGATCTTGTTGAAAAAGACGAAGATGAAGGAAGGATCAACAATCAGAAAATGAAGATCTAGAGGTAGATTTTGGTGAAGAAAGTGAAGATAATCAAGAGTCAGAAAGTGCATATTTTGAAATTGAGTTTGAAGAGGAAAGTGAAGAAGAGAATCCCTCCTGCAACAATGTGCTCTGTTTACTGAATCAAATGTGTGAAGATATGTTATTAACTGAGAAAATGTTAAAGAAAGTGGCAGTCTGGCAAGAAACTATCAAAGAAGTCTATGAAAATCTTAAGGTTAATTTTGAGGATGGACCATTTGTCAAAGGGCTTACTATGCATTTGAATAACATTATTCAAATAGTTAAAGCTCAGGCTATCGAGATTTCAGGGGGTCCTCCAAGTCCACTATCTGCATATAAAGAAGGGATTGAAGAACCTATGGTAGGCATGATTGGTGATATAAACAAGGAAGATGAGAGTAAATAACCCTATAATATTCTCATCAAAAAAAGGCCTGAAGGATCCAAGAAAGTGATGGCCACTAGAACCGGGAAAGACTACAAAGCCAAGGGGTTGATAGTGGAACGACCAACTGTCACGGAGACAGGATAGTGTAGTAGGCAGCCACAACCTGAGAATCAAGTATTGAGCCAGTTGAAGAAGGTGAAAGCCAATGTTTCCATTTGGGGGTTGTTAATGGCATCTCCTGATAGGGAAGCTTTAGTGAAGTCCCTCACCAGTGTGCAAGTACCCATAGAGATGGATCCTTCACGATTATCTCAGATTATGGGAGCAACGTATGTTGTTCAGGCATTGATGTTCTCTAATATAGACTTACCTCCTGAAGGTATCAAGCATACCAGAGCTCTATACATAACTGTGGAATGTAATATGAATATAGTGCCTCAGGTCCTTATTGATAATGGATCAGATCTGAATGTTCTACCCTTGAGAGCTGCCACATATATAGGCTTTAATCCAGATCAGTTCAAACCCTTGGCTCAGATCATTAAGGCTTATGACAACACCAGAAGAAATGTTGTCGGAATTCTCATAACAGTGGTGATAATAGGGTCAGCTAAGTTCTGTGTTGAGTTCCAAGTGATAGATATCCCAACCTCCTTCAACATGCTTCTAGGTCGTCCATGGCTTCATAAAGCAGGGGCAGTGTCATCTACTCTACACAAGAAAGTAAAATTTATCTATGATGAGAAGGTAATTACTATTTATGGAGATCCTCAGTTAGTCAACACATTGGCTAACATTAAAGTTGGAAAAACTCAAGAACAGGAGGTGCGTCTGAGTGGCTTTGAACTAGAAAATGTTTGTGCTTTTGTTGTTGAAGAGCCAATGAAGGAGAACGTTCTAATGTCCTATGAGGGCATGTGGAATACCACTATTGGTCGAATAATGAAGCAGATGCATTATTTTCCTGGAATAGGATTGGGAAAATACCAACAAGGACCCACAAGGTTGCCTGAATTCCCTCACACTATAGGAATGCATGGTTTAAGGTTTTCTCAAAAGGAAGAACAAAATATGTTAGAAGATATAAGGAGGGGGTGAGGTGGAGCAAGATCCTATCAAGGGTTTGAGAATCAAAAGATGCTTGTAATGGCAAGAAAGGAATCGTCTTGCAAGAAAAGGGTTGCAAATTATCCTACCTTCGAGAGGTACTTTGTAAAGGCAGCAAAAGGTTTTCCCGGTTGTGAGGATCTTGACTTTCAACTTGAGAAAGAAGTAAAGAAAGTAGATTTAGAGTTCGAACTCATCTATCAAGATTAGGTTGATTGGATCACCTATGAGCTGGAACGTCTATCATTTAAGGAGGATAGTAAAGACAATGGTATCAGTGACATTTTTGAGATAGATATGTTTACCACAACTGAAGAAGAATCTACAGTTAACCCTACATCCCTGATTCGATCATCACAGATTCTCAAGCCTCGTCTTACACTGAAAGAAGTTTAGCAGCATAAATTAAGAGCTACCTGGCGTCTTAATCTTCTAATTGAGATTCGAGCTCACATCTATTCTTGCCTATGGAAGATGTATCTGGAGGAGCTGAGAAAGGGGCAATATCGATCTTTTGTGGGAGCAATTCATATGCTAGAAAGAGAAGAGCTAGAAGGATGAATATCTACCCTTACTGTGCTAGGAGCAACTGTAATGCTTACATCAGAGATGGAGGTCAACGGTGTGACCGCGGCAAGGGGATTGCCTCACATAAAAGGCTTGAGAAGTTAGATTTTATGGAGCGAGGTCTGAGTAGCCTGGGGTGAGGTGCATCCCTCAGAAAATTCGGGTTTACAGATCATGAGATTGATCAACTTGTTTTTACCACAAAAATGCCAATAGTAGGCAGGATGAATCTGAATTCTTCTACCAAGAGAAACTGGGGCATCGTCAGCTCCATGAAGAAGGTGAAAGTAGTGGTGTCAACGAAATCCTTGAGGTAGATGTTATTGCCACTGAAGAGATAGAGGAGGCACCAATGCCATATCTGCTAATTCATCCAGCCCATGAACCACTGCTCAACTAGACAAGTGTAGGATATGACTTCAAGCTCACTAAGACTCAGGGTCCAATCGGTTCTAAAATCACCACACAGTACACTAAAGATTCTCTTTCTATTGTTGAGTCTCCTTTTACTTGTTCTTTTTATGAATTTCCTTCTATTAATGAAATTCCACACTTTCAGTATGTTGAGTCTATAGTCTTTCCAGCTGTCAATGAAAATTCTGATTTCGAGTATGATTTGTCTCTTTCTGATGATGATCTTAACAAAGTAACTGATGATTATCATGAATTGTTAAAAGAATCTAAAGAAAAAAGTGCAAAACCTATGAGTGAGGACACTCGACTCATTAACTTAGGATCCGATCAATGCCCCAAAGAAATTAAAATTGGTGCAACCCTGGATGAAGAAGAAACCTCACAAATGGCTAGTCTGTTAAAAGAATTTGCATAGGTTTTCACTTGGTCCTATGAAGACATGCTTGGCATTGACCCAAAAATAGTACAACATCGACTCCCTACGTATCTAGATGAGAAGCCTATCAACCAATAGGCTAGAAAGAATGTGGCCTGAATGGAGTGAAAAGATTAGAGAAGAAGTAATTAAGCAATGGAATGTAGGATTTTTTCAAGTCATAAAGTGCCCTCGTTGGCTGGCCAATATTGTTCCAGTTCCAAAGAAATATGGAAAAAGTCAAAATGTGTGTGGATTTCAGAGATTTGAATAAAGTTAGCCCTAAAGATGACTTTCCTTTGCCTCATAATGATGTATTAGTTGATAGTACGGTAGGACATGTTTTGCTATCATTCATGGATAGGTTTTCGGGGTACAACCCGATCAGCATGCATCCTGAAGATATGGAGAAGATGGCTTTCACCACCCCTTGGGGGACCTATTGCTATAAGGTAATGCCATTTGGTCTAAAGAATGCTAGAGCCACATATCAAAGGGCCGCTACCACTATTTTGCATGATATGATTCACAAGGAAGTAGAACTCTACATCGATGATATGATTGTCAAGTCTATCTACAGACAGGGGCATATCCCAACACTAAGGAAGTTTTTAAAGAATCAAGAAATTTCAATTACGTTTGAACCCTCAGAAGTGTGTGTTCGGCACGAAGGCAGGAAAGTTGTTAGGCTTTCTTGTAAATGAAAGAGGTATATAAGTGGACCCTATCAAGATTAAAGCAATCAGGGACATGCCTGCACCTCAGATTGAGAAGGAAATACGAGGATTCCTTGGTCACATCCAATACATCAACCGTTTCATATCCCAATTGACCACTATCTGTGAACTAGTGTTAAGTTGTTGAAGAAGGATCAGCCCACACAGTGGAATTCCCAATGTCAAGAAGCCTTCGACAAAGTCAAGGAATACTTGTTAAATCCACCGGTTCTTATGCCACCAATAAAGGGGAAACCACTTCTATTATATCTGTCAGTAGGACAATTCTCGATGGGGTCCATGTTTGCTTAGAAAGATAAGGTAAAAGGAGTAGAACAGGCTATCTACTATTTGAGTAAGAAATTCTTGGAATTTGAAGTTCGGTATACATCATTAGAAAAGACTTGCATAGCTCTTATTTGGGTGACAAGAAGGTTGCGACACTAAATGGTGTCATCCAATTCGCTTGATTTCTAGAATGGATCCTATCAAGTATTTATTCAAAAAGCCTGCACTCACTGGTAGAATGGCAAGGTGGTTGCTATTACTCTCAGAATTTGACATTACATATATCAATCAAAAGTCTATCAAAGGCAGAGCAATTGCGGATCACTTGTTTGCACATCCCATAATAGATGGAAGATCATTAGACGATGCTTTTCCAGATGTGAAAATCATGGTAGTTGAAGAAGGAAACTCTGTTAACACATGGCAATTATATTTTGACGGAGCAACCAATCAAAGAGGGTATGGGGCAAGAGTGTTATTAATAATACCCGACGAGCTATATTTGCCTTCATCTTTTCGACTTGATTTTCTATGCACCAATAATATTGCTGAATATGAATCATACACAATTGGCCTGGAGATAGATTTGACAATTAGGGTAAAAAGGATCCAAGTGTTTGGTGACTCATCCATTGTAATCTACCAAACTCAAGGGAACTGAGAGACCAGAGATGAGAAATTGAAGCCTTATCAAGAATATCTGGAGAAGATCTCTAAACACTTTGAAGAAATCTCTTTCAAATACTTCCAGAGAGATAGCAACCGGTTCGCCAAAGCTCTTGCAACATTAGCATCAATAGTTGAGTGTAGTCCTATGGCCCAAATAAGACCTTTTCTGGTTGAAAGAAAGATAAAGCCCATCTATCACGGCTCAACGAATGCCTTGACAACAGATGGAAGATCTTGGTTTGCTCCTATTGTGGACTTCATCAAGGAAGGAAAATATCCTATAGAAGCAACATCAGGGGATAAGAAGTTTCTCAGAAAATCTGCAACCCAATTCACATTACAAGACGATTTCCTGTACAAAAGATCGTTCGATGGAATTCATCTATTGTGTGTGGATGAAGAATAGGAGTAGACTGTGATAGAAGAAATACATTAAGGTATTTGTGGGCCTCATATGAATGTGAGAATTTTAGCCAAGAAAATCCTGAAATTAGGATATTATTGGTGCACAATGGAGGCAGACTTTATTCGGAAGTGCCACAAATGTCAAATATTTGCCAATATCATACATATTTTGCCAACAGAATTGCACTCTCTCAGTTCCCCTTCGCCATTCTCTATGGGGTATTGATGTTATAGGAAAAATTACTCCCAAAGCATCAAATGGTCATGAGTTCATATTGGTAGCAATTGACTATTTCACCAAATGGGTGAAAGCATAGATATATTCAGTCCTCACTGCTGCAAAGGTGGCCAAGTTTATTAAAAAGAACATCATTTGTCGACATGGGATCACGCAATAATTGATATTTGACCGAGGCACTCATTTTCGAGGGCAAGTCGATAAACTTTGCACCAAGTTTGGGATCGGACGACATAAATCCACCACTTATCGTCTACAAACAAATGGAGCAGTGGAAGCAGCTAATAAGAATATGAAGGTAATTCTCTAGAAGATGGCAGATACACATAGAGATTGGGTGGATCACTTATCATATGCACTATGGGCATATAGAACGTCGATTCGAACTTCTATAGGGGCAATTCCATATTCCCTAGTATACAGAATGAAAGCTGTGTTACCAATTGAGATACAAGTCCCCTCTCTTTGAGTCCTCATAGAAAGCAAGCTACCAGAAGGAGAATGGCTATAGGCTAAATATGATGAACTCAATCTATTGGATGAAAAAAGAATGAAAGCCATGGACAATTTAAAAAAGTATCAGTTGAGAATGGCAAGAGCATTCAATAAAAATGTTCGTCCTCGTAACATTGAAGTTGGAGATTTGGTTATCAGATAACAAAGAGCACATACACATGATCTTCAGGGAAAATTCTGACCAAATTGGAGTGGTCCATTCAAAGTAAAGAAAGTCTTGTCAGGAAAAGTTGTACTACTTATGGATTTAGATGGAAATGAATTGTCAGCTTTGGTTAATATGGATCAACTGAAAAAATATTATGTTTAAATTCAGGGTAACCACTTGAACTATGTTTGACCTGATTCCTCACATGGGTTACGTAGGCAACTCGGTATGCTTGAGTGCAGTCTCATATGTATCAAACTCTTAAAAAAAAAAAAAATTTCTAGGGCATTGATTGAAAAAAAAAAAAAAAAAAAAAAGAAAAGAAGAAAAAAGAAAAGAAAAGAAAAAAAAAGATATGGAGCTATGTCTCGAGTGTCCAAGAAAGAAAGCAATGCTTTAAGATCATCATCTTGCCACTTGGCACCTTAATTACTAGACAACTTGTTTTTCCTAGTAATTCGTTTCTCCATCATCAATGGTCTACAAAAATCGCCATTTGACATTATCAATCACAAGTTAGATCATTCCCCACTTGTGGTTCTTTTTATTCCCCTTTCAACTATAATATCTTATCTTCAATGTATAAGTTGGAATTATGATGAAGAAATTATTGGGCCATGAAATATTTTTCTTTCTATCAAAAGTATCTTCTCATGGAAAAAAAATAGTTGTGAGCTTACTGCAATATCTTGTATATGTTTATTTCATTTTTTTTTATCAAGTTGTTCGCTTGTATCATCCAGGAACAAATCAATTATGGCTTTTCCCCATGCAAATACTCTGGATGAGACTCTATGCAGGTGGACTATGAATATGAATGTGGATGATTCTAGGCTATTGGAAGACACAAATCTTCAGGTTCCCAGATTCGCTACAAGGAATTATGTCATAATTTGCTGAAGGAAGTTCCTAAGCATTGGTATTGTAACCTGCACGTGTTCAAATTTGGGTCAGTAGAAATTTGTCTAACTCTAGAAGAATTCAGAGCCTGCTTGCTCCCCCACCAAAAGGGGAAGCTTTTTCGTCCTACTCTGCAAGTAGACTCCACTCAAGATATCCAAGAGTTTTTTTGATGGAATAGAAAGGAAATGAAGAAGTTCATGGTTTTCCAGAAAATAGACATCTTTGAAGTAGCCAAAGCTTTTTCTCGATACAGACATTTGGAGGGAATGGATCAGTGGCGCAGAGGTAATGTCTATCTATTTTGCATGATAGCATGATATTTGTTGCGTTATCCTGGACGTGGAGCTGTTCCCGCTATCATCAAATAGTGTTATAACTTCGAGAAGGTTGCGACATTGTTCCTACAATCCTGGATGAAACACTTAAAGGGCTGGACCAGATGGTCATTTCTGGGAAATTTGGTACAAATCACTACTTTGGTTGTCCTATTGCTTTCCAACTTTGGTTGACTGAGAAGATACAATTGTTAAGGCCTTTCCAACATAATAAGCTGACAGCCATCCTGTACCAGACAAGGAGGGAAATTCTAGAATTCCACTTAATTGCAAGTTGGTAGGAGTACCTTCAAGAGAAAATTGAAGATAATATCAGATGGACCTGTAAGTGGTCACCAATTGAGAATCCTATAATGAATACCCTAGGGTGCAATTATGTTCGGCTGATGGGTTTGACTCATATGTCATTTTATCTACCTATTCATCTGCGGTGGCAATATCAATTATCCCAAATAGATCCAGGAGAAGTGGTGAACTTTTATCCATCGGAGGAGCTATCCACTAGTGTCATAGATCTGCTGGCAGATTTGTGGCAAAGACAACTGATGTAAGATCTTTTAGAAGAAAAAGTTCCAAACACTTAAGTGAAGACAGTTGAAGATCTGGTTTTTTGGTTTATTGTATTTCCATGTAACCATTTTTCGTTTGTTGTAAACCTGAGCTTGGAGTTGAAATAGATTTAGCCTTTTCTATTTTCCTTCACATAAGTGGTGGGAATAAAAAAGAGGGGAATCGTGCATAGCCTAAACAGAGGAAATAACATTGCTATATATATATATTTAAGAGGAGGACAAAAGGTGCATACATTATCAAAGGTGAGCGGAAGACCCAGTTCCTGGTCAGGAGTCCTTGGGGCCTGCAAATGAATCGGATAAGAAAAGCGCGTATCCATGACATTATTGCCAAGAAAAGCAAAGATGAATGTCCTGGAATCCGTATGATGATGGCCTGAACAAGCAGAAGATATTCTCGAAGAGGTGTGTGAAGGCAAGACACTAGGAGGAATGCTGGGGGCTGAAGCCTCGCTGCTAGAAGTCGTAGGATGAATAGGATACTGTTGAAGATTTGTGAAGTCAATAAAAAAAAAAGAATTTGTGAGTTCAATAAATAATAATAATAATAATAATAATAATAATAATAATAATAATAATAATAATAATAATAATAATAATAATAATAATAAATTCTTACCAAAGGCCCTTGAAGGGTAAGGGGAACACAAATGGTTTCTCTCATGAGATATTCTTGATAAGGAACTAATTCATTAAAAAACTGAATGGCTTCTCGTCCAGCCTTTACTTCTTCCAATAATGTACTTTAAGGATCCCTGGATTATGCATCAACTCTGGAGGATTAACAGGAGTTACTAGTGCACCAACTGACCATTGTTTAGGCACTCTCTCTCCAAGATACCAAACCCGACCTCTGGGTCCTTAAAAAAGAATCCTATGTGTGGTTAAGCGGTGAGCTTCGGTTTACAATGTCACATCAGGAAATTTCGCTCTTGCACATATATTCCAACTTACCTGTATAAAAAAAAAATTATTAAAAAAAAAAACAAATAATAATAATAATAAGAGAAGAGAGGAGAAGATCCATACTTGAGACAAGTTGTTCAATTCATCGCGAAGAAAGGAAATGGCCTTCGGTTTTGGATTCCCTTTCGCATTTTTTCCATACCAACGAGAAGCAATTGGGAATGAATCTTGCTTACATTTCAACAGTTGAGGGATTCGAAAACCCAAGTACTCGTAAGCCCAGACCTGATCAAAAGAGGGAGGGGTAAAAAAAAATAATAATTAAAAAAAACAAAAAACACACACACCTGAAGTACAAAGGCAGAACCTTTGAGATTTGGATTTCCACTGGCCAGAGAATCCAACATAGAGATGACATGAGCATAGCCAAGCTCACCCCAATTATATCGGCAAGCTTCACTGAAATCCTCAAAAACGTAGGCATACCGGAGATCAATCCTATCTACGTTGTCACTTATGAAGGTTTGATAATGTAAATATACCAGAAAAGATCTAGCCAATTGATCTTGGAGTCCAGAGAGAGAGTTATCACTCACTTTGATTTTGTCCCTCAACTGTGAGGGAAGTAACTACTGTTTAGTAACCCTAAAACCTAGAAGGGAACTAATCCTTTTAGCATCAAAAGGATAATTGTCCACAGAAATAGTACTTCCCCCAAATTTGACACCTGTGAAAGCATGGTAATCCAGGGGGTAACTGTTAATTCACCTGGTGGAAAGTGGAAAGTGGAAAGTGTGAGTGCTTGGCCATCATCTCTCAGCCAAGGCACGGGTCAAAGAAAAGTCCAGACCACGCGTGTCCAAAAGAGCAGCAAAGCCAAAACTAGCCAACTTGATTCTTTTCTTAACACTGGAACACAATGTTATGTACCATTCATATGCTTGGTGAGGCGAAAAACGTGTAACCCTGCATGTTTAACAAATCAAATCATCAAAAAAAAAAAAATTATACATGAATAAGTATAAGAATGACATTTCTTCAACAAATGTCATAAGTATAACTTTAGTAAAAACATCATTTCCACAATAGCACCAGAAAGTGCCGATTCCAATACCAAAATACCATTACAAGAATGACATCTCTCTGACAGTGCCATAAGTATAACTTCAGTGTTTAAGTGACGCAAAAAGAGCGTCATTTCTAAAAACAGTGCCAGAAAGTGCAAATTGCATTGTAAAGATGATATAATAAGAATATCATCTCCATAACAGTGCCAGAAAGTGCCAATTCCCTGACCAAGATGCCATTATAAGAATGATGTTTCAGTGCCAAGATGCATATGAAAATTCTTTTTCCACAGTAGTGCCAGAAAGTGCCGATTGTATTGACCGGATGATATAATAATCATCTCCACAACAGCACCAGAAAGTGCCAATTCCATCCCCATTTCCATAATAATATTGGAAAATATTAATCTCAATGCCAATTTTCATGTTAAGATATCAGTAAGATCAGAAGTATCGAGAAATGTTACAAAGATGTCAATTTGATTAGATGGGCTGAGGTACGTTATAAGAACGATATCCTTACAATTTCTCCAATGAATTGTCTCTCAGGTATGTATTCCCTTCCTCATTAGAAAATGATTGCACTTTGAGATAATTCCCTCATACTTGCATTCTTGGCTAAGTCCGGGACATTTCATGTATGATCTAGTTCTAGTGGTATGATATACCAATACTAGTCAATTAAATATACTGTCATATTAATTTCTTGTTTCCATCAAATTTCACTATCAGAGTCTAATCGCTCGCCTTTTGCATTGGACCTCCGCTATCCTTGAGCAGGATATCGACAGTACATGCTCTAGGGTGACAAAATTTTGTTGTTCTTTTCTTGGCCCTTCGGCAGTTGCACAGTCTCGGCCAAAGAGTGGTATTCTGTAGACACCAAATTTTGTCCCCCCTGGGCAATGATGAATTATGGACAATGAAGAGACATATTTTCTCGCTTTTGAAAAGAAGTTGAATTTTTGGCACAAGTCCAGATTATCCCAGAATTTGTGATCGGTCAAACTCGATATTTTTAATGATGCGGAGAGGGTAATTGAAAGTGGTCATTAAAACCTTTTGTCAGAAGAAGACAATCGAGCCTAGCAGGTGCTCGATTCCCGTATCATTGGAAAGTATTCAAAAATACGGTCTCATTGATATCTTGTATGAAAAAAATGGATATCCAGGTGTGCCGTAATACCTACTTGAACTTTGAACCAGTTAAACCAGAATAAACAAAAAACCAGACCAAACCCTAAACCAAACCAGACCAACCCAATCAAACCAAACCTTAAACTCTGAACCAAACCAAGCCAACCTAGACCGAACCAAACCAAGCCAAACCAAACCCTAAACCCTGAACAAGGCCAAACCTTGAACCGAACCAAACCCTGAACTAGACCAAACCTTAAACCAAACCCTAAACTAGACTAAACCCTAAACCAGACCAAACCCTAAACCAAACCAAACTATCCCAAACCAGACCAAACCCTGAACCAGACCAACCCTGAACCAAACCAAACCCTAAACCAAACCAAACCAAATCCTAAACCAAACCAAACCAACTTAGATCAGACCAAACCCTAAACCCTAAACCTTAACATAAACCAAACCAAACCAAACCAAACCCTAAGCCTTGAACCAGACCAAACCCAAAACCAAAACCCTAAATTAGGCCAAACCCTAAGCCAGACTAAACCCTGAGCCAAACCAAACCAACCCAAACCAGACCAAACCCTAAACCCTAAACCCTAAACCCTGAACCAAACCAAACCAACCCAAACTAGACCACCCAAACCAGACCAAACCCTCAACCAAGGATTAAAGTATAGGTATCGGTCGTCGTATTGGTCGTCGTATCGGTGAGTAAAAATTAAGATACGTATCAGAGGGTATCATATCGGAGATACACTAAGATACGCTAAAGATACACACATAAATGGATAGGGAACACATTTTTATAGACTTTTGCATAAAAAAATAGTTAAAAAAAGCTATATATAACATGTAGAATGCATAAATACTTAAGTAGAGGGTATCGTATTGATAGACAAATATATTGAGTTGAAAATGTTCAAAATGATGAGGTTTGAGTTTCTTACAGTTTTTTCTTTCCTCATTGCCATTGCCACTATGATGAGTGCCGTGAAGAGTGTCGTGGTGGTTCAAATCCTTGGCTAGGACCTTCTTCTTCAATAGGAGCAACTACGATGATATTCTGCACTTGTCGAATATAGGCACAATATATACCCTAGTCGAAATATTTATGGTAGTGGGTCTCCTATTCATTGTAGAAAAATTAAAATTTTTTTATAGAAGTTGTAGATTAAATGTTTTTAAAGAACATATAAAAAATCAACAAAGTGTGGACCAATATATTTGAGTAGATCTAAGAAATAAAAAAAAAAATTGAAACCCTCACTTTTTTGGGGAAAAATGTGGGTTTCATTTGAAATCATGTATTTAGTAATTATAAGTTATGACATTATTTTTAAGAGTTGAATGAACTAAATTTTCTAAAAAGAAAATTTTTTTGGGGATTTTTTTAAAAAAAATTAATTTCGGAATAAAAAAATTTAAAAAATATATTTTTTTGAGAAAAATAAAAAATTTCCATGGAAGTTGTAGAACACTTGTTTTTTACATAACATATAAAAAATCTAGAAAACTGTTGGTGAGAGTATGAAGTGTTTGTTTCAAACAACAAAAAATTCACACTAAGTGGCCGGTATTGTATCGATACGGTACAATACGGCTTGATACTGCACGATACCTTCGATATGTACCGATACTCTCGAGAATTTTCAGATTTTCAAAAGTTCGTATCTTACGTATCGGTACCGATACGGTACGACACGATACGATACGATACGTACGATACGCCGATACACAAAAAGAGGCCCAAAATTCTCCGTAGCGTATTGGTATGTATTGTGCCGATGCCTACCGATACGGATACGTATCGGCCGATACGGCACGATACGCACCGATACTTAAAACCATGCTTGGAGGAGTTCCACCCACCCAGCTATCCATCTGTAGACTATCGTATTCAGCCTTCTTACCTACCTCCTCCTCCCTTTGCTCAAGGTGTAAATGCCTCACATGTCTCCCAGCCACCAAAAGTTTACAACTTTCCAGTTGCAGGCACAAACTTTAGTTCTTAGTCTACCCCCTTGGAAAGGTTTCCTCCCTCCTTCGCTCCATTACATGGCCCCCATTGTCTTTTTATGGGCCCACAAAAACCCTCTTGGACCTCCTTTCAGGCTTCTTCTTCTTCTTCTTATGGTTTTTGTCCTGCTCAGTTTCCACAGAATAGCATGCATTCTAGAAATGACTTCCCTCGTGCCATAACACGGCCCTACCAACATGAAGAGCATGCTCACTTTGGTTGAGTTTCATCCTCTTTTCTTTTCCTCCAATGGAGGAGCCTCATCGTCATCCTCTTCATTTTGGTACACCCGCGAAGGTTGACTCATCAAGATACACATCAAGTTTATTAGAGAGTAATAAGCTAGCTTTCTTATCTGATCTTGGAGGATCAAAAATTTCAAACACAACTCATTATAACCCATTTGCATCCACATTTGAACAGCCACTGGAGGTTCAAAGTTCAATTCGAGTTTTGCAGGTGTGAATTAGACACAAACTATAGTGGCAAGTATTGAACGTCTTTTGGTCTGAGCCATGTTCGAGTGGATGGGTAGGGTGTTGTTGGGCTTTGTTCAAGGCAGACAGCTTCACCATCGGATTCTGGTAGGCCTAGAGGGCAGGTTTTACCCAGGGCTGATGATTCTTTGCTGGCTGCTGATCATGCACACCCAAGGGATGCTCTAGTGTAAACTTTTACTGGCACCCGGTTTCAGTATGTGAGAGAGCCTTATTCAAACACATCGAGGAAATATGGCCGTGTTCAAGAACAACATCTCAACAGTGATGACCTGGTATCAAGACTTACTGGATCACATAAGCCTTTGGATATAGCTGAAAACAATAAACAGAATGAAGTTGTAGCTGCTGCGGTTGTAACCAAGTCTGCAGAAAATGATGAGTTTGGTGAGACAGCATAAGTGGATGCTGTGGAGAGTGGGAGCCCTCAGCCAGGGGATGGGAAGAACCGGAGTTCAGGTAGTCCAAATGTGGCCACAGATTTCGTAAAGGAGGTTTTGAAGCCATCATGGCGACAGGGTAACTTGAGCAAGGACGCTTTCAAGACTATTGTCAAGAAAACTATTGATAAGGTATCTGGCGCTATGAAGAGCCACCAAATATACCCAAGTCCCAGGTGAAAATAAATCAATATGTTGAGTCCTCCCAGCGAAAGCTTACTAAACTTGTGATGGTAAGTGATCCTTTTCCCATCTTTTCATTTCCTGATTAAATTATGAACTAGGTCTTGCAACAAAATGTGGGTTCATTGCATGCCCTATGGTTACTACTAACACACATGCAAGGGGTTGATTCACTTGCATGCTTTACTGCATACATGCTTTCATGGAGTACTGTAAAATGGTAGTTATCCTAGCATACCTCTCTTGGTGACGTGTGTACGTTGGTAGCGTATTTTTTATGGTTATTGGTAGAACTTTGTTGGCAAGTATTCATGGTATGGTATGGTATGGGCAGTGTAAAATATATCATGGTTTTACATTTACCCTACCTTGCTTCTCACTCGACATAGACTTGCGTGCACAGCAACTCTACCAGTTAAGCACCACACATCGTTATTTCATTATTTTAAACAGTGTTAATGATACTTGGGTGATAGCCTCTTGGCCTTCACCCATACCTTGATGCTTGCATTAGGGCTCCCATCTAAGCATTGCTTCGTTGTTTCTTCGACTAGTATTTATGCTTGCGTTTTATCATCATATGACTTCACCGTCATAAATACATTTTGAAGTACTCTTCATGTGGAGAGAATGCATGGAAGTTTACACTTTTGGTTACTTAGCCAGTTGTTTGGGCTTACGTGAATAGTCTGATAAGCTACAGTTTATGGTAGGTTTATGATTCTTCAATTACTGATTTTAATGTTCCTGTGGATTAGTGTGAGGTTTAAGGTTGTAGGTTTGAAATGTGTTTTCACTGAAATTGAGATATAATCATTGACAGGGCATTGACTTTTGTGCTGGCTATTTCTTACTTGGAAAGAAAAATTGATAAGGTGAAGGAAGCCAACTTTCTTGGAAAATTATTAGGACTTTATCACTGATCATATGCCATTATGTTCTATCTTCATCTGTTTCTTTGCAGAGCCTCTTGGAATATTTTCCTTATACTTAGTGATACATACATAGATCCTGACTTATCCAGTAACAATCATGAAAACCTGGGGGAAGATTTATGGGGTGTTACAGGACTCGGTTTAGGTCTAGGAAATTCCATCAGTGCAATATACATATATGGGAAAATCCTTATTTATATTATGGGTTCCTTCTGTGAATGCTACTTTTCGTAATCCTTGTGGTGGTAGGGTGAGATCCTGAGATACCATTATTTGTGGGATTCCTTGTGTGTATCCTCAGCATTCTCTACGAACTTGTTATGGACAAAAGGCCATTACTATTTACTTCTCTATGTAAATACTATTTCCTCAGCATGTTTATGTGTCTTATTGTATCTTTATTCAATAAGATTCATCTTATATCAGGGAGCCTATACTATCAAGCCCTGTTTGTGAGCCACAGTTGTCATCATTGGTGCAAGTGATATTTTTGGTTTCGCAGGATTTTAAGGATCAGCTCTAAAGATATGCATCATGGACATTTGCATTTCTTAGACATCGTTGGTGGTCTAGGGAACTGGAGACTGCAGAACATGGTTCCCGAAGTAATCAAATCGATTCTGGGTATGTTTCACCAAGCTTTCTGGAGGATAGTGTGGTCTAGAAGTTCCATACGTGGTTTATGAATCTCAACTCTGTTGGGGTTGGTTTTCCTCTCACTCTTAAACGTATTTTAAAATGCTTATGTATGAATCTCTTGTTTTGTAGATTCACTTTTTTTTTTTCCCCTGTGGCATGTCTATGTGAAATAACATTGTTCTCAAGTAATCAATAGGTGAAATAACATTGTTCTCAAGTGAATCAATCTTATAGATTCACACTATTTTGTCTTTTCCTTCTCTCTCTCTCTCTCTCTCAATTAAAGAATGGTAAAGAAAAGGGATGCAAACATAGAACAAGAGAAGGAAACGACAAAATGTGAAATATGAGCCACTACAAATCTTTATCGCTAACACTCTTCTTAGAAGAAGGGCGGCGAAAGAAATAAAAATCACAGACACTTTTGTCACATGCCCCTGAATTGACCTCCCTATCATTCTCCTAACAATGACACAAAATGGAATGGCTCTCTTAGTTATGCTGCTCCTTGACCGGAGTACCCATGTCCACTTTTCTCCACCCACAACTTGGCTTTGCCAACACAACATTAGGGCTGTCCAAACTGACATGAAGTATTCTATGTGTACTCTTGGTATGTTGTCAATTGATGATTAAATCCTGGTTCCAGTCTGCTCTAGTTAAGGTGGATGTGGATGTACCTTTTTACTCTTTTGGAAGTGACACAATTATGACCAATCTGCAATGAAGATCCATTTATATTTGGATTTGGTTTTGATATACCATGACTCAATCACACCATTGTTGTTGTTGTTATGCACATTTTTTAATATTAAATCAAAAACATATTTTATTCTTTATACCTCTACATTCTTAACAATTTATGATTATTTTTTCTGCTGGGTACATATATATATATATATGTACATGTACATCATTGTTCGCACATAAATTATTTTTAAGTTTACTTAGAATTTCTATCGATATAGTGATCTTAAAGTTGGAATTGAACCATGGAATTTGTTTCCTCTTCGGGTTGAGTGTGGTTTCTTAAATATCTAATGTTGGACTATCCTAGTATGCGTTTCTGAGTTTGAAAGAGGGGGTTTCTTGCAAATTTTGATTTGATGTGTATTACTTTATTAACTACATTTGTTTTTTGGAATCTATTTTGATATTGCTGTGGTATTCTTATTGGAGAAGTATTGGAATTATTGCTACTTTAGGAATGTGGATGGAATAAAGAAAAACATCAGTAGTTGGTGACTAATGCTGCAAAGATTGAGTTTCCTTTCTCCTTTTCCTTGTTTTTTTTTTCCTTTCCGTCGCATTCTTCTGCTATTCAATTTTATTTTGTAACTTTATTATTTTTGTAGATTAAATGCTCGTGATGTGGCACTTGTATTGGAGTTGAGGTATTTCTTACCTTTTTTATTTGCTTTATCATTGCTTCAATTGAAATTTTACGTTATTGTGTTTGTACGTCTTCCACAAATATTTATTGGATTTTAAAAAAGTGGGTACATAGTTGAAAAAATGAGTTTACTCCCCCCACCCCCCCCTCTTTTTTCTTCTTTGTCTTTAGTGCTAATTCTTTAGAGTTAAGAGTAAGGCATACTTTTTGTAGTACTGTTTAAATCTGTGATTGGTTTTCTTTTCAAGGTTGGTTGCGAGTCTAGGATATGGTTACGAGTGAAGCTATATGAAATGTGAATACTTTTCCTTGATACCATTCATTTGTCCCATCCTTAAATTTTGTTTGTTTTTACCCATTTAGTTACTTTGTCATTGTAATAGATGCTGTTATTGTTTGGTTGGATTAGTCATTGAATTATTTGTTTTATTGTGCAGCATAGAAAGATAACGTATGCCGTAAGATTGAGGAGTACATGTTAATGAGTCGAGCTGAGGGGGTATTCTCGAGAAAATTCATTGAGTTTCCACATTTTCCCATTTGTTTTTTGTTTGAATTATGATTTTTGACGTTATTATGTTTGCTTCTTCTACGGAGATGTGCGTGCTACTGTTCCAAATGGAAGAAGTGGGTATATACCTGAATAATGATTTGTTTTTTTATCTACTTTGTTCTGCTCCTTGGTATTGAGTATAAGCATGGTTCTCTCGAATGGTCGTTAAATCAATATTTAGTTGAATATAGTTTTCAACATGATTAATTGTGAGTTCAGGACATGGTTATAGGTGAAGCAACATAGAATATCCTTGGTTTGCTGCTTTGTTTTTGTTTTTTTTTTTTTTATTTTTTTTTATTTTGTTTTATTTTTTTATGCAAGATTTCACTGTTTTGTTTTTAAAGGGTCTAATTATTTGATTTTTGATACGTACTGGTTGCATAGTGATGCACATAGAATTATAAGGCTAGACACGGGATTGAGGAATGCATGGTTAATAAGGACTAGCAGAGTCTTGGAGGGGGTCTTCTTAAGGACATCAAACTCATCATTGTTTGTATATATTGTATTAATTTTTAGGTTTAGTTTGAATTTCTGTCGATATAGTGATCTTAAAGTTTGAATTGAACCATGTAATTTGTTTCCTCTTCAGGTTGAGTGTGGAATCTTGAATATCTAAGGTTGGATTGTCCTAGGATGTGTTTCAGAGTTTGAAAGTGGGGGTTTCTTCCTTATTTTGATATTATATTATACTATGGTATTCTTATTGGTAAAGTATTTGAATTATTGTTGTATCAGGAATGTCGATCGAGTAAATGAAAATATAAGTGGCTGCTTACTGATGCTAAAAAGATTGAGTTTCCTTTCTCCATTTGCTTTTTTTTTTTTTTTTTTTTTCCACCTCTTCTACTATCCAATTTTATTTTGTAATTTTATTATTTTGCAGATTAGGTGCTTGTGACGTGGCACATGTATTCGAGTTAAGTTTTTTTATTTACCTATATTCTTTGCTTTATCCTTTATTCAAATTATGTTTTACATTTTTGTGTTTGT
>NW_024868313.1:0-132710 GCF_013358625.1 Macadamia integrifolia | reverse complement strand
AAAAAAAATGCTGAAATAAAAATAAAGTAAAAGAAAGGGGAGAAAGCTAGAGAGAGACTCACAAGTAGGTTTCTCTACTTAGCCCGAGGGATGCATCATAATATGAGCTTCCCTACTTGACCAGAGAGTCACTCTTACAAGGGTTACTCTACTTGGCATTAGGGAAAGGTAGACAATTAAAATAAAAGTAATAAATTGATGGTTCTATGGCTAGGAGGGGCAAAGCCAACACATACACTAGCCATAATCCTTGGGGGAAAGGAATATCAATAATGTAACGACTAAAATTAAAATCCTAAATTAAGAAAGAAAGGGTAGTCAGAAGAGGGAATGAGAGGGGGGAGAGAAGACTACTGAAGGAGCCTACTTACTTGAACTTCAACCCTCGAACTGAAAACTTGATCAATTTGAGATACTACCAGTACTAAAAACCAGATCTAGAATAAAACAAATCTGAAATTTCTAGTACTAGAGAAAAAAAATCTTGAAACAAAAATTGCTCCACGGCTCATGATCTTGTCACCTAGATCTACGCCTAGAACTATAACTTAAAAAAAAAATTACAACTCAATTGCATAAATCATAAACATAATAGGGCTGAATAAAAATAAATTAGTGCTTGCATTAATTGAAATAAAAAAAAAACTATTACAAAAGTGATTAAAGAAAAGATAAAGAAGAACTAAAACTAAAGAGAGAGCAACTAAAAAAAACTAGAAGAAGAATGAATTGTCTCCCCTCCTCTTACATGAGTTGTATTTATAGGGAATGGGGAGGTAGGATGACAAATTTCTCTTTCCTAAAAGAGAGAAACCCACAATTGATTGTGAGATCTTTTGAGACCAAAAGTGCTATGGTGGAGGAGAGAGAAGAGAGAAATAAATTTTGAGAAATTTCCTATAATTTGTTTGCTTATTTTCTTTCCTTTTTTTTTTCTAATTTATTTCTCTTCTTTTTTCTCCCTCCAAGGGACGATTTTCTTCTTGCCTTGTGTGATTTGGACAATATTTTGGTGATGATGTGGAGGAGAGAGAAGATTTGGACAATCTTTATTTCTCCCCTTTTTTTTTCTTCTCTTCTTGCGCAGGAACCCTTCCACGATTTTCCTTGCTTTTAATTTGATGTGAAAATCTCCTCCATGCCCTTATTACTTTAAGTGAGTGAAAAGCAGGAAATCTTCAATAAAATTCTCTAAAAAAAAACAACCACGAGATTCGAACTTGAGACCTCTTGGTGAGCAAGGGAATTTTACACACCATAGCTCACCAACTACACTAGGTAGTTGTTGTTACCAAAAATAAATCTTCAATCACCTAAGGATGTGGTCCATCGATCCTTGTTGGCATTTAAAATATTCCTTGTACCTCTGAGACAATTGCAAACAGGCTGGTTCTGCATCTCAATTCAGTTCTAATCCATTATTCTTTTTCTGGCCCGAAAAGAATAATCATTTGTACGGGTGACCAAACGAATGTGTACTTTTAATTGAACACGTCCATCTTGCTCAGAATTTCATCCTCTTTGCAACCATAAAAAGAAATAGGACCTCTTTACGTGTAAAATTGAAGATATAGCGCCCGATAATCCTTAAGGCCTTGAAAATATAAAACCTACAAAAAGAGAGTAAAACCCAAGGTAGCTCCATTCTAAATATGTAAAATGCATGTTTTACTACCCTAGATTTCACACATAAATGTGCTCATCAGGGAGAGGAATGCGGAGGGGATATCATACTTTTTCATTAAGGCCTCAAAAGGCCGATTACAAAAATGAGTACCCCTATCACTAATTATTGCACATGGTGCACCAAAGCGGGAAAAAATGTTCTCTTTGAGAAACCGGACCACCACTTTGTGGTCATTAGATTTACAAGGTATGGCCTCTATCCATTTAGAAACATAATCAACGGCCAAAAGTATGTACAAATTTCCAAAGGAATTAGGGAATGATCCCATAAAATCGATGCCCCATACATCAAAGATCTCAACTACCAAAATAGGGTTGAGGGGCATCATGTTCCTTTTATTGATACGGCCAAAAGACTGGCAAGCAGGGCAAGCCTTGCAAAAATCAAAAGCATCTCTAAAAAGAGTGGGCCAACAAAATCCGCATTGGAGAACCTTTGCGGTAGTCTTCTTAGGTCCAAAGTGTCCACCACATGCATGATCATGACAAAAAGAGAGAATGGAATGTTGCTCATGATCAGGAACACATCGTCGGATAATCTGATCTGGACATATCTTAAACAAATAAGGATCATCCCAGAAAAAGTGCTTAACTTGGGAATGAAACCTATACTTATCTTGAGTGGACCAGTGATCCGGAGTCACACCTGAAACTAAGAAGTTGACAATGTAAGCAAACCATGGTTCACTGGACATTGCAAATAATTGTTTATCTGGAAAGTTCTTGTTGACTGAGAATCAACAGTCAAGGAATTGGGAAGCCGAGATAAATGGTCTGCAACTAGGTTTTCAACTCCTTTCTTATTCCTAATTTCTAAATCAAACTCTTGCAAAAGTAAAACCCACCTAATGAGACGGGCTTTGGCATCCTTCTTCTGAACTAGGTATCTGAGGGCAGAATGATCAGTATACACCACCACATGTGAACCAACTAAGTAAGATCGAAACTTTTCTAATGCAAACACAACAGCTAAAAATTCTTTTTCAGTGGTTGTATAATTGAGTTGTGCATCATTTAAGGTCCTACTAGCATAGTAAATGACAGTGGGCAACTTATTAATCCTTTGACCTAAAACTGCTCCTATGGAAAAATCTGAAGCATCACACATCAATTCAAAAGGTTCAGTCCAAATAGGTGGTTGAACAATGGGTACATTGGTCAACTCCTTCTTAAGTTGCTTGAAGGATTCTAGGCACTCTTTGGAAAACTTAAAAGTCTGATCTTTGACAAGTAATGAGGTGAGAGGTCGGGCTAACTGACTAAAGTTCTTAATAAACCTTCTGTAGAAGCCTGCATGCCCTAGAAAGGACCGAGCATCCTTAACAGATTAAGGAGGTGGTAAATTATCAATTAAATCCACTTTGGCTCTATCTACCTTAATTCCCTCCTTGGATATTACATAGCCTAAAACAATACCAGATTTAACCATAAAATGGCATTTCTCCCAATTCAAAACCAAATTCTTAGATATGCACTTTTTCAAAACTAGGTAAAGATGATGAAGACATTCAGAATCAAAATTCCCACGAATTGAAAAGTCATCCATAAATACTTCTAAGAATTTTTCGACCATATCAAAAAAGATGCTCATCATGCATCGTTGGAACGTAGTAGGGGTATTGCAAAGCCCAAAGGGCATACGCCTGTAAGCAAATGTTCCATATGGGCATGTAAAAGTGGTCTTATGTTGGTCCTCTAAAGCAATAGGGATTTGGTTATAGCCAGAATATCCATCAAGAAAACAATAGTATTCATGTCCAGCTAACCTCTCTAACATCTGATCAATGAATGGCAATGGGAAGTGGTCCTTCCAGGTTGCCATATTAAGTTTCCTGTAGTAATGCACACACGCCATCCTGTTTGGACACGGGTAGGGATCAACTCATTATTGGCATTAGGAACTACAGTCACACCAGACTTCTTAGGCACTACGTGAACTGGGCTTACCCATTGGCTGTCAGAAATAGGATAAATTATTCCATGATCCAAGCACTTTAGGATCTCTTTCTTAATGGCTTCCATCATCACTGGGTTAGCTCTTCTTTGGGGTTCCGTGGATGGTTTAGAATCCTCCATAAGATGTATATGATGTTGCACAATGGAAGGGCTTATACCCTTGATATCAGTCATGGTCCAACCTAGGGCTTCCTTATTATCTTTTAACACTTTAAGTAACTCCTCTTCCTGGCTAGAGGTCAAATTTGAAGAAATTATTACAGGAAGAGTCTGGTCAGGCCCTAGGAAAGCATACCTCAAATTAGATGGCAACTCCTTAAGATCTAGCTTAGGGGGCTCAACTATGGAAGGTTTGGGAATGGAATTGGAAAGGGGTCCTAAGGGCTTCACGAGTGTGTGAAGACTCAAGACTTCAGAAAAGAAATTTTCACTGTCATCATCCAACTCATCCATACACTCTTGGAATTCTGAATCAAAATCAATATCAAAGTTGGTAACTAAATCATCAGAAAAATCCAGAAAATCCTCAAGCATATTGATCTCTTCTTCCATATATGGTTGCTTGCCAATCCTAAACATGTTAAACTTAACAGTTTGGTTACCAAAAGATAATCTTAGGAAACCATTCCGACAATTGATTAATGCATTACTGGTAGCTAGGAATGGTCTTCCTATAATTATTGGGATCTCATCCTTGGTTGAGAAGGGCTTAGTATCTAACACAATGAAATCAACAGGGAAAATAAATTCCCCCTCCTTTAGTAAGACATCCTCAACCATCCCTTTAGGAATCTTAACAGACCTATCTGCCAACTGAAGAGTAGTTCCAGTGGCTTTCAATTCTCCCAATCCTAGTTGCTTGTACACATGGTAAGGTAAAAGATTCACACTTGCGCAAGGTCAAGTAAGGCATGCTCAATATAGGTGTTGCCTATGACACAAGATATGGTAGGGCTCCCTGGATCCTTATATTTGGCTATTATAGGCGGAGTAATTATGGAACTAATGTTACCTGCCAAGAACGCCTTTTTGGGCACACTAGTGATACGTTTGTGAGTACACAAATCTTTTAGTACCTTTGCATAGGCGGGGATCTGGGATATGGCAACCAAAAGAGGGATGTTCACTTCTACCTTTTTGAAAACTTCTAAAATTTTATCCATGGAAGCAGTCTTCTTTTTGTGTGCCAAGCGATTAGGAAATGGGATAGGATGAACATAAGGACTGTTAGGGATTTGCCCCTGTTCAGAAGAATCATTTTTGGTTTTCTCAACCAAATCATCTTTAGTTTCAGAAAAATCTTTAGGTTCATCAGACGAACCTGGAAATTGAGGCACACATGTGTCCTCAACTGAAGAAGAGTTAACAGGAGTAATAGATGGGGAAGATTTAGAAACACTCTATTGGTACTCTCTACCACTCCTAAGGGCATAAACAACATTGCATTGGTCAGAGGGACCTTGTTGAGTCTGACCTTGTACTATATTCAGTGGTGCATTAGTTGGTCCTTGTGAACTAACAGGCTGATGATGCCTAGGGTTAGCCTCTGGTTGACTGGGTAAAGTTCCCTTCTCCCTCTCATGCATAATTGAGACAACTTGGGTAAGTTCTCTCGTAAGATTTTGATGGCTTGTCATGAGGAGGGCCATATTTTTTTCTAAGTCACTTATTCTACTTGCCTCTCCAATGTTGGTAAACCCAGGGGGTTGCTGATAAGATGATAGAAGAGGGGCCCTAGAAAAAATCGCCTGAGGTCCTACATTTGACCTAGGAAAAGTATTTTGGGAAAAAGATTGTTGTGCAAAGGGAGGCCTTTGGGGTCCAGGTTGACCTTGATTATAGAAATTGGAAGGTCCTGCTTGGTTGCCCTGATTCCAAGAGAAATTTGGGTGGTTTCTCCATCTTGGATTGTATGTGTTACTATATGGATTATTCTGGTATAAGACATTAACACTATCATTAGAAGTGCCCCCAGAGGTGTTGGGGCATTCTTCTATGACATGTCCAGGGGATTGGCACCAAGCACAAATCTTAACCAAATTGACTGATGATGGCTCTCTAGGAACAATAGCCTCAATCCTCTTGATTAGGCTATCCAAATGGGCTTCCTCGGCTACTATCCTATCCACAAAATATCATTTTCCTCCTATGGTTCTTTCACTCTCTTGGGTTGATTCCCACTCACGGGTTTTGTCAGCTAAGTCAAGTAAGAATTCCCATGCCTTTCCTTCATCTGTAAAGGATGTGAATCCCTCAGGGCACATAGACTCTATCATTTGTTTAGTTGGGTAATCAATACCCTCATAAGTTATTTGACATAAATGCCATAGGTCTAGGCCATGGTGAGGGCATTCTTGGAGTAGATCCTTGAATCTCTCCATAAGTTTGGAAAATGACTCACTAGGCTTTTGCCTAAACTGAAGGATATCACTTCTAAGCTTATTGGTCTTGTGAGTTGGGAAAAACTTCTTAAGGAAGACAACTGTGAATTGTTCCCATGAGGTTATGGAATTTGTGGGTAACCCATACAACCACTTCTTAGCTTGGTCTTTCAATGCAAAAGTGATAAACCTAAGCTTAACAGCATCATCAGAAAGCTGTTGGATCTTAATTAGAACACATACCTCTTCAAATTCCCTTAGAAATAGGTATGCATCCTCAGAGGTCAACCCATGGAAGTGGGGCAACATAGTGATGTATTGAGATTTGAGTTCAAAATTATTGCCCTGGGCTTGTGGTAGAACTATGCAGGAAGGTTGGGCTGTTCTAGCAGGGTAGAACCTATCTTTCAGAGATTTAGGTGAAGGGTTATGCTGTTGGTCTCCCATATTGAAGGGTTTTAAAGAGAGCAAACGTATAGGGTCACTACTTGTTGGATCTCTTCTTTCTAACCGATTCTTAGTATTACGTACCCACTTAACACTCATGCAACAGAAAAACTACCCACAACTAAAGTAAGACAAGCACAAAAGAATGGATAGCAAAAATTTTTTTTTTTTTAATGATTGTTTTGATTTTTTTTATTAGTTATTTTTTTTTTCTTTTTGGGAGCTTACCGGCAGGGATCCGGCGTTGCTCAGGTCAACTCCTGAGGTACTGCTACAGGGCGAAACCTGTCTTTATCATACTGTGAGGCATGGCGACCTCCACTGGTACAACTATTATTGCAAGTTGTTCTTCTTAGGAATTCAATAAAAGAAAAGGAAAAATATAAAACAAAGCAAACAAAGCACTCTGATTTACCAAAAGAAAGTGAAAAATAACATGGAACTGTCTCCCCGGCAACGGCACCAAAAACTTGTTTGAGATTTAAAATGTAATCGCAAGCATACGGATCAGTGTAGCTACGGGTCGAACACAGGGAGAGCAGCCACTTTATTTTTTTATTTCTTTTAATAATGCGAAAGTGAACTGATTAATGGTTGTGATCTAATTCTAATTACCGTCCTAAACATATGTATCTAAAATAACGTCCTAACCATTCGTCATCTAAGAATTTAAAGACGCAATGTCACACCCCGTTCACACAGAACCGGGCCAGTGACCGGGTTAACACCGGTTAACTCAAACCTGCCAGGATCATCTGATACAGTATTCCACCATAGCATACACACAACTAATAAAAACTTATCATATCAGCGGAAGACTAGGTTTACCTGTGAATATTCCCATAATACTTGATACCCGAATTGTGATACAATAGTTATATACATGTGGGCCCGAAGGCATGATATTTACACAAAAAAAGTACAATTCATATATCAAGTAGGTAAAGGAAACCATCAAAATAATCAGAGTACATAGCTCAGCTCGGTATCAAGACTAGAGCTCAGCCCGGCATCAAGGTTTGAGCCCAGCTCGGCATCACATGGTAGAGCTCAGCTCGGCCTCAAAAGTGGAGCTCAGCTCGGCGTCAGAACTGCGGTCCCGCAGCACAACCCTCGCACGAGCAGTAACTGCCGTGCTCTAACTCCTCAGGGGCCCACCAGTCCTCTTGGGGAACTCGACTGTGGGACCCGCCCCGTGCTCTTCAGATGTATGACCTGCAAAATCATCTAAAAAGGGGTGCACACGTGGGATGAGCTCACTAGCTCAGCAAGTGGAAAGATGGACCACACAGCAGTCCACACAGAAAAACACATCATATGCACTACATGCAATGCAATACATTTTAATTCACATCCACCTAAGCAACATTACTAAGTCTTCAGTTTAGTGCTACTACAGCCACAGTGCGTGTATACTCCGGGTACGAGCCGCGAACTCCATCCAGTGATACACCCATAGGGTTGTCGGAGAAAGCCCACCGTGAGTACTCGGGAAAGTAAAAACATGCTGACCACCGGCTCTCAACAGAAATGTAAATGACTGAAATTAAAGGTGTTGACTCCAGCAATTTAAAAGCAATACGATTGGCCCTCTTGAATGTACCATTGGGGTTGCCGACTGTCCTAATGACCCACCGGGCATTATGTCTAACCGCCACAGTGACCCGACAACCGCGACCACTTCTTCCCCCCAAATGGTAACCCAACACCTTAATCCCTGTTGGGAAGGGTCGTAGCACGGGCAGGTGAAATCCTAAACCGCATGCTCCTATATGACTCATAGTACGATTGCATAGTGCCACAGCGTCCCATTCCATGGGCCACCAATGCACTCGTTTCCAAGCCGACTACGGCATCTAGTCTAATAATGCATCATACACCATGATATCAACATCCATCACATAAACATCTCATCACTTGGCATTTAGAAAGTAAACATATCACACATGCATAACAAGGTGAGGATGACTAATCTACATAGCAAATTCATGATGGCATGACTAGACTAGATACAAATTAAATGAATGCCAAACAATGCCTTGAAACAAGGCCAAACACCCTCTCCCCACTTACCTGTAGCGTATAAGGATTCCAGTTTTGTACGGGAGAGATCCGGTGCGAGACGCGTAAGATTTGGTGAACCTAACATGATTGGGCGGGGTTAGTACTTCACCATTTTGGAATCAAAATTAACACTATCCGATGACAAAATCATGTTTAGAACGTTAAAAGAAGGTCGCACGTCCGATTTGGGTCCAATCGGACTTAAGAATCACCTTCGGGGCCACACAGGTGGGTCAGACAGGTGGGCTGTGCTGGCCCACCGGTTGGCCCACCGGTTGGGTGGACCGGCGGGTAGGCTGGCCCACCGGTTGGCCCACCGGTTGGGCCAGGGGGCCCTGCTAAGACCGGCGGGCAGGGTGGCCTGCCGGTTAGCCCGCCGGTCTGGCCCGCCGGTTGTGCCCGAAGGCCCTGCCCTCTCAGGTGGGTGCCCACAGGCGGGCCAGATGGCCCACCGGTTCCACCCACCGGTCTTGGCAGGAAACCTGCTGTTTCTTCCCAACTTTCTCCATTCTTTGGGGATTCAAATGGGGCTTTTCCAAACCCATTCTTCACACCTTCAAGGTCTTATAGGATGGTTCTAACCTAGATCTAGGTTAGATTCAAGTGATGGGAAACCATCTTACCTTCTTTGCTCAAGAACAACTTCAAAGCCTCCAAATCACTTCAAACCCACAATGCTTCTTCCACCTTGTCAATACCTCTTCAAATCCTTCAAGATCAACACATAAATCATCTATTAAAGATTCATCATTTCAAAGGGGATTTACAAGATCTCAAGAAACCCTACTCGAATCAAGGGTTTAAGCTTGGGTATGGTGAATGTTCAAGGAACCCAACTTTGCTTACCTCTAAATGTAGTTCTAGAGTTGAAGATCACTCTCCCGGCGCCGGAATGGGAAGATCAAGCTTCGGTGCCACTGAAATCCTTCTCTTCTTCCTCTTCCTTCTCTTCCCTTCTTCTTCCCTTTCTTTTCTCTCTCCTCTTTACTATCCTCACCAACGTACGGGTGTCATAAGTGAAAAGAAAAGAAAATCATAAATGCTATATATATATATACTTCCTAATTAACTGAATAGTTCATATGGATGGGTCACTCAGGTGGGTGGGTGAGCCCACCTGAGGGCCAAAACTTGGGATTTTGATAGAGTTCGGGCCTGGTGTGAACCCCACCCTAGCATACGATGTAGCATACGTATATACCTTAATATATGGCTACAATACCTGCTTTATCCATACATGGCCTTATGGTAGGTGCATGTACACGGCTTGGGCACTCCCGTCTCTTCTGGCACTGGCTCGGACTTGTCGGGCCAGCCAATGTTTAAGGTCACCCTTGCCATCATAGCCCATAAGGAACCCGCTCTAACTCCCTCTGGTTCGGTTCCTGCATGGTTAAATCGGGTCAACCACGTAATTAGACCAGGTTTAAGAAGTAGGGTATTACATTACACCCCCTTCTGAAAAATTTCGTCCTCGAAATTACGTACCTGGTTGATAAAAAAGATGAGGGTACTTGGCTTGCATTTCATCCTCTACCTCCCAAGATGCTTCTTCAAGTGAATGATCAGCCCATCGCACCTTTACATAGGAAATGGAGCGGTTGCGAAGGGTTTTCACCTTCTGGTCCAAAATTTCAACTGGCTGTTCTGTATAGGTCATGTCAGCTTCAAGGTATTCTGGCTCCATGGGTAATACATGAGAGGGGTCATGAACATATCGCTTCAGCATGGACACATGGAATACATTATGAACATCCCCAAGTGAAGGTGGCAGAGCAAGCATGTAGGCTACTGAGCCAACCCGGGCTAAGATCTCAAATGGTCCAATGTATCTTGGGCTCAACTTCCCCTTTCTGTGAAACCTTTGCAACCCTTTAGTAGGAGAGATCTTGAGAAATACCTTTTCTCCTGGCTGAAATTCAATGTCTTTTCTGCGGGTGTCCGCATAGCTCTTTTGACGGGACTGAGCTGCTTTAATCCGTTCTCTAATAATGTCGACTTTGTCACAAGTCATCTGTATCATCTCAGGTCCTAACATTCGACGTTCACCTACCTCATCCCAATACAAAGGAGTTCTGCACTTTTTGCCATATAACGCCTCATACGGAGCCATCCCAATTGTAGCTTGGTAACTGTTGTTATATGCAAACTCCATAAGAGGTATATATTCTTCCCAACTGCCACTCATCTCCATTGTACATGCCCTGAGCATGTCCTCTAATATCTGTATGGTTCGCTCCGACTGACCATCCGTCTGTGGGTGAAAAGCAGTACTCAAATTCAATTGTGATCCCAAGGCACGCTGTAAGCTTTTCCAAAATCTGGAAGTGAACCTTGGGTCCCTATCTGAAACAATGCTCACTGGCACTCCATGTAAGCGCACTATGTTGTCCATGTAAAGTTGTGCTAGTTTGGCCATGGAGAACGTAGTCTTGATGGGAATGAAATGAGCAGTCTTGGTAAGCCGATCAACGATCACCCATATCGCGTCCATTCCCTTAGGTGTACTTGGTAGTCCGGTGACGAAGTCCATTGTAATCCTTTCCCACTTCCATTCTGGTACTGGGAGTGGCTGAAGAGTACCATAAGGTCGATGCCTCTCAGCTTTTACTTTCTGGCAGGTAAGACAAGTCGCCACATACAGAGCTATGGTGACTTTCATGTTTGGCCACCAGTAACTTTGTTTGAGGTCTTTGTACATCTTGGTACTTCCTGGGTGAAGTGAGTACTCGGAGCTATGTGCTTCTCGCACTATCTTGTCTTGTATATCCAAATCATCAGGTACACACAATCTGTCTTGAAACATCAATGCCCCATCACTGGCTAAAGCAAAATCTGGGTCGTTCATTGTTTGATCTTGAACCTTAACTCTGATCCGCTGCAATTCAGGATCCAAAGGTTGCTTTATTATTACCTCTTGCCTAATTGTCGGATGCACCTGTAGAGCCATCAAGGATACAGTCAACCATTTAAGGTTTTCTGGTTGAGGTTCAAGCTCTAAGGTTGCCCCTTCATATAAGAGGGTTTCATCCATTAGTATTGCCTCTTGCACGAGTGGTGGGCTGACTGCTAAGTATGAGAGCGACACAGTCTGTGTCTTCCAACTCAATGCATCTACCACTACATTTGCCTTGCCGGGATGATACTGAATGTCGCAGTCATAATCCTTCATGAGCTCAAGCCATCTCCTCTGTCTCATGTTCAGATCCTTCTGGGTGAAGAAGTACTTCAGGCTTTTGTGATCACTGTATATCTCACACTTCTCCCCATACAAATAATGTCGCCAAATATTAAGGGCAAAAATGACTGCGGCTAGTTCTAAATCATGAGTGGGGTAGTTCTTCTCATACTCCTTTAGTTGTCGGGATGCATACGATATTACTTTACCGCGTTGCATGAGAACGCAACCCAAACCAACTTTGGAAGCATCAGTGTAGACTGTCATTCCACCTGTGCCTTCAGGGATGGTCAACACAGGGGCCGACACCAACCTCTTCTTCAATTCCTAGAAACTTCTCTCACATTCCTCTGCCCAGTCGAATTTCACACCCTTTTTGGTTAATCTGGTCATTGGTGCTGAGATTCGGCGAAATTCTCAATGAAACGCCGGTAGTATCCAGCCAAACCCAAGAAGCTTCTAATTTTAGTAACATTCTTGGGGCTTTCCCATTCCACTACTGCTTTCACCTTATCAGGATCCACTTCGATTCCAGCTTTAGACACTACGTGCCCCAGGAATCCAACTTGTTCAAGCCAGAATTCACACTTGCTGTACCTGGCAAACAGTTGTTGTTCTCTCAACCTCTGTAACACCATTCTCAAGTGTTGAGTGTGCTCCTCTTCGGTCTTGGAGTAGATCAAGATGTCATCAATAAAAATAATTACCCATTTATTGAGCACATCCTGAAATACTCGATTCATTAGATCCATGAATGCTTCCGGTGCATTGGTTAACCCGAAAGATAACACTAGGAACTCATAGTGACCGTATCGAGTCCTAAATGCTGTCTTAGGTATGTCGTTGCTCTTTATCTTGAGTTGATAATAGCCGGACCGAAGGTCTATCTTTGAAAATACCCTGGCTCCCTGCAACTGGTCAAATAAATCATCAATGCGTGGCAATGGATACCGGTTCTTAATGGTTAGCTTATTTAATTCCCGGTAATCGATGCACATACGCAAGCTGCCATCTTTCTTCTTGACAAACAGCACTGGGGCACCCCAAGGTGAAACACTTGGGCGAATAAACCCCTTTTCTAATAATTCCTGCAACTGCATCTACAACTCCTTCAATTCAGCTGGTGCCATCCTGTATGGAGCCTTAGATACTGGAGCTGCTCCAGGAGTCAAGTCTATGGCAAACTCCAACTCTCTATCAGGTGGTAAATGCATCAGATCATTTGAGAAAACGTCGGGAAACTCTTTCACCACCTTTACCTCTTCTAGAGGTGTAATCCTTGCATCAACATCAAGTACCGATGCTAAGTAACCCTGACATCCACTTTCCAGCAATTTTACCGCTTGAAGAGCAGAGACAAGGACCTTCCTCACCCGTTTCATTTTATCTGTTCGGTATACCAATTCTTTCCCTTCGTCATCTGTCACCCTAATCAGTTTTTCAGCACACATCACATTAGCTCAGTGAGCCGACAACCAATCCATACCCAGTATAACATCAAAATTCTGCATATTGAACTTAATGAGTTGTGCATCAAAGTTCTTTCCACTAATTTCCACTGGGCACGGCCCATATACTTCCTTCAACTGTGTAACTTTACCAGTAGGCATACTAACAATCATTCCATGATCTAAGATCCTGGGTGGCATCCCAAGTTTCTCTGCAAATCTCTTAGCTACGAATGAATGAGTAGCTCCTTAATCGAATAAAACATAGGCTGGTATGCCTGATATGGGTAGGATACCTAGTGTAACAATGCATATAATTTTAGCAGGTCATCAATATTAATCATAATGAATTTCTTAATTTAAAATGTACCTGCTACTACTTCTGTACTGGCCTCAGCTTCCTCAGCTGATAGAGCATTCATCCTTCCCTGCGGTTGATTCCCCCGAGCTAAGGGAGGTCGGTACGCAGAGGGCTGACTGGAGGGCAAGGCTGGTCTGACCTGACAGTCTTTTGCATAATGCCCATAAGAATGGCAGTTGAAGCAATGAATCTGAGATGTCGGAACTGGGGCGGGGCCCCTCTGCACTTGACTCGTTGAAGAGGGAGGTCGGGGTGGCCTTGGAGTTGTAGGTGCCGCACCAGTGTTCGGGTGAAAAGAGGTGGAACCCGAACCACCAGCTGGTCTAGGAGGGTAGCCAGATGGCCTATAGGGCTGCCTATACATAGGCCCAGAACTGTACGATCTGTGGTATGCCTTGGAGGAGTTCCCCATATCCAGAAATGGGTTCGATCTCTTCCACAGTCCAGGGGTGAGGGACTGTTCTCCCTTTTGCTTATCCTCTATGGTCTTTGCCTTCTGCACAATCTGACCCAATGGATGCTTTTAGGCCTTTTAGGAACCTCGCGGCCTTCTCTTCAGCTGTCCTCATATGCCTTGGGGCAAAATGGAACAAGCTCTCAAATTGTTGTTGGTACTCAAGGACAGTCTTACCTCCTTGAGTTAAAGCCATAAACTCAGTCTCCTTGCGGTCTCTGAAGCTGCGTGGATAATGGTTGTCCAAGAACAACTCCTTGAACTGTTCCCAGGTGGGTTCTGGATGGACAGCCAGCAATATGGGCTTGGAGGCTTGCCACCAAGAATTTGCCTCCTTTTTGAGTTGCAACCCAGCACAAATGAGTTTCTGTGCCTCTGTGCACTCGAGCATCTCAAATATTTTCTCTAGTTCTTGGATCCATTGGTCCGGTTCCAGAGGATCACTCCCCACCTTAGAGAATACAGGTGGTAAGTTCCTCTTGAATGACTCCACTACCTTTGACGTATTATTCGTCGGCGGGAAGTTAGGAGCATAAGCCGGATAGTAAGAGTATGGAGGAGGCATCCCATACTGAGGAATATTGAATGGTGGAATTGGAGGTGTACCTCCCCCTTGTGGTCCCGTTCCCGACCCTACAGGCGGGTCCTGTGGAGTGAGTACCCGAGGAGGTTGACCCGATTGAGAAAAGTCCAATTGTTGCTGAATAGCAGTCATAAATGCTTGCTGTTGCTGAAGCATTTGTTGCTGAAAAGCCTGTTGTGACTGCTGAATTATGGTAGCCACATCTCCCGGAGTAATGACCGGTGGAGGGTCCGGGAGTGTAGTCATAGGTGGGTCCCCATGTGCCCCACCCTGACCAAGGGTCTCTAGAGGTAGTGGAGGTGAGGTTTGCCCCACAGAGCGGGACCTCCCGGGATTTAGTGGTCGACCGACCGGACGAGGACCCTGCGAGGTACCTCGAGCATTGCTACCGGATCTAGTACGTACCATCGTATCCCTGTACCTAGAACATATCACACACCATATTGGTTAAAACACCATAGAATTGATTTCGGCACACAATTATATGCCATCACATAAGGTATTGTAGTATATGATAGTCTGGAATTAACCGCAACTTAATTTCCGAGATACAGGGCCAATGCCCCAACAGGTATGTCAATGGTCCCACTCGACCATAACACATTGACATAGGAATAGTAATAATAATAATAACCAATATAAATATGTTAATAATATATAAAAAAAAATTTCAAAATTTCCCAAGTTTACACAATCGGTGGGCTGCACCGGCGGGTAGGGGCCCGTCGGTCCCAGTACCTCAAACCGGCGGGTGACACCGGTGGGCCCCCCTGCCCGTCCTGGCTGAGTAAAAACACGAACAGGGCCCTACAGACCCTGTTCTGTCTTATCTCTTCCCCAATTTCTTTCTCTCTCTCCCTCTCTTCCTTGGGCGATCTTAGAGGTCTCCTCGGCGCTTCTACTCGCGACTCTACTCATCAACTCGGCGTCTTTTGAGAAGATTTACATCTCTCACTTCCAAGTAAGTTTTCCTTATCCTTTTTCTCAGAATTTTCACTTGGGGGTAGAAATGCATGTGTAGACTTTAGTCTAGGCTTTCTTTCCATATTCCTCTCCATGGAATAGTGTTGCCATGTGATTGTGATGCTTCTCTTGTGGTCATTTGTAGTTTATTAGGATTTTATCTCCTCATTTGGAGAAAAACCCCAAATCGTGCCCTAGGTTTCCAAATTTGGGGATTTCTTCAATTCTCGCTCTTTTTCTCCAATTAATGATTCATTTGTGATGCATTATACTTGATTTGTGCTTAACATGCTATAGAACTTGTGGAATGTCTCTTTTGCTTGGAATCCCCATGTCTTCCCATAAAAAACCCCTCTTTTGTATTGGGTTTCCTTAATTTCCATCACACACTTGGTATTTGCGGACCTCCACAGCCTATTTGGGTATGTTTTTGTACATTCATGATCCCGCTACCAAGGCATGTCGTCTTAGACCTATGATTTCAAGTTGTACTCCATTGTGTTTGAATTTACGCATTGGAATCGAATCCTCTCATGTTACATATGCTTTTTACTGTCGTTTTGGTGTTTTACCATGTCCCCGCTTTGTCACTTACCATGCATCCTGTCCATAGGCTCCCTATCATTTCTAGCTTGTCGCCTTTTCCATTTTGCGAGAATTTGGGTTTTGGGTTTCCCTTTTACTGCTGTCATTTTCCTTTCTTTACTCACCCCACTTTCTTTTCTTCTTGTCAGGATGTCATCTCGCACCAGCAAAGGACCCTCTTCCTCTGGCATTCGACGTAAGACTACCGCTTCTAAGCAGAAGAATGCAGAAACCAGCTCTTCAGCCCCCCGCACAGGGAGACCCAGACCTGCCCGGTCTGACCCTACAGACTATGATGAGGAGCTCTTCCTTAGTGCAGTGGCAGCAGCCAACTGGTCGATTTTCCTGAAGAGGTCGGTGATGATGGAGAAGACCGTGGTAGTCGATGACTTCCACAAGGCTCGGCTTCAGGAGAGGTTCTCAGCACTAGGCTGGGAGTCTATCCTCCACGTAGACCGTCCATACTATGAGCAGCTAGTCCGCCGGTTCTACTGCAACTTGGAGGTGTCTTATCCATACGGGGAGTTCACCATAGTCAGCTTAGTGAAGGGGGTCGACATCCAGCTGACTGTGGACACCTTGGCCCGCATCTTGGGCATATCGACAACTGGGCACCGATACTACAGTCCTCCCAGGAGTAAGTCTCTGGGACCATTCATGAGCTTAGAGACACCGGACTTCATCTACAAGACCATCTGCTGCAGCAGCACCCGTCCGGAGTCCAAGACGTCCTTTTACCCCGAGGTTCGCTTATTTACCCAGTTGGTCCAGTTCAACCTGCTCCCCAGAGGAGGTCATCGGAACCAGGTGGGTTTCATAGTGGCCTTCATCGCGTTCTGCATCTACACGACCGCAGAGGGAGGCGGCGAGCACTTGTGCCTTCCGTACATCATCCTCAAGACGATGGAGCACCACACTTCCCACCCTGAGGATGGAGGATTCCCCTATGGCAAGATCCTCACTAGGATCTTCGAGTTCTTCGGGGTGGACCTGAGCGGCGAGGAGGGGAAGGCTCCGGCTGATAGGTTCGACAGGAGTAACCTCCTGAGGATGGGTCTCCATACCCTTATGGATACACCTCCGAGAGCAGGAGCTCAGAGAGGTAGGGGTAGGAGGGCTGCCCCAATGGAGGATGTCCACATGGAGGAGGAGTCCAGCGGGGAGGATGAGGACTACGTTCCTCAGGACGAGGAGGATGATCTGGTGGGTGATGGCATCCCTGAGGAGGCGCCTCAGGAGCTGCAGCCTCACCACATAGAGCCCCACCACCTGGGAGTGGTGCATACGACTTCGAGGGCATGATGTCCACCATGCGGGCCTTGTAGGATGGCCAGGTTCAGTTACTGAGAAGGCTGGACGAGAGTGCCTCTAGGGAGGAACGCATCCTGGAGAGGCAGGCCACTTTAGAGAACTCCTTTCTCCAGCTGGGCCAGGACTTGAGCACCACGGCTAACGCCATGTCAGCAGATTTTGGCCTACTATAGAGGGCAGTACGGCTAGTGAACGCGAGTTTTGACTATTACGACCACCGTCTCGACGTCAACTCTAGGCCTCCGACGAACGTGGTGATCATCGATGATGACGACGATGACCAGTGAGGGCTTAGCTCGCCCACACCAGCTGTTTATCTATTTTCCCTTTTTGTGGACCTTGTTGTACATTTCATTTCTTCTTATTCCTTGTATTTGCACTATAACTGGATTCATTTGTCGAATAATATATTTTGATAGCGATTTTTTTGTGGTGAATTCATATGTGGAATACTTGTGTAGTTTAGTTGTGGTGTATTTGCTACTTGTGGTCATTGTTATATCATATTATCTGTTGTTTATCAGGTGTTTGTGTGTAAATTTTTGGAAATCCCATTTTACGCTGTTATGCTGCCGAAATTTCGTCAAACTAGTACTCTATAGGTTATAACACCAACTTATTTACCTTTTATCTACTCTCACACATGCCATGAATGCAACATCTAATGCAACCCTTTTTAATACTTCATTCTTTGGCTTTTACTCTTTAAAGCTTTTACTTTAACCCAACCCCATTTCCCTATTATAGAGTCTACGTGATTCTAAGGGTATGCTGTCAGTGGAGCAGAGCATCACGCTCTGATACCACCGTTGTCACACCCCGTTCTCGCTGAACCGGGCCAGTGATCGGGTTAACACCGGTTAACCCAAACCTGCCAGGATCATCTGATACTGTATTCCACCACAGCATACACACAACTAATAAAAACTTATCAGATCAGCGGCAGACTAGGTTTACCTGTGAATATTCCCATAATACTTGATACCCGAATTGTGATACAATAGTTATATACATGTGGGCCCGAAGGCATGATATTTACACAAAAAAAGTACAATTCATATATCAAGTAGGTAAAGGAAACCATCAATATAATCAGAGTACATAGCTCAGCTCGGTATTAAGACTAGAGCTCAGCTCAGCATCAAGGTTTGAGCCCAGCTCGGCATCATATGGTAGAGCTCAGCTCAGCCTCAAAAGTGCGGTCCCGCAGCACAACTCTGGCACGAGCAGTCAGTGCCGTGCTCTAACTCCTCAGGGGCCCACCAGTCCTCTTCGGGGAACTCGACTGTGGGACCCGCCCCGTGCCCTTCAGATGTATGACCTGCAAAATCATCTAAAAAGGGGTGCACACATGGGATGAGCTCACTAGCTCAGCAAGTGGAAAGATGGACCACACAGCAGTCCACACAGCAAAACACATCATATGCACTACATGCAATGCAATACATTTTAATTCACATCCACCTAAGCAACATTACTAAGTCTTTAGTTTAATGCTACTACAGCCATAGTGCGCGTATACTCCGGGTACGAGCCGCGAACTCCATCCCGCGATACGCCCATAGGGCTGTTGGAGAAAGCCCACCATGAGTACTCAGAAAAATAAAAACATGCCGACCACCGGCTTTTAATAGAAATGTAAATGACTGAAATTAAAGGTGTTGACTCCAGCAATTTAAAAGCAATACAATTGGCCCTCTTGAATGTACCACCGGGGTTGCCGACTGTCCTAATGACCCACCGGGCGTTATGTCTAACCGCCACAGTGACCTGACAACCGTGACCACTTCTTCCCCCCAAATGGTAACCCAACACCTTAAACCCTGTTGGGAAGGGTCGTAGCACGGGAAGGTGAAATCCTAAACCGCATGCTCCTATATGACAATAGTACGATTGTATAGTACCACCGCGTCCCATACCACGGGCCACCAATGCACTCATTTCCAAGCCGACTACGGCATCTAGTCTATCAATGCATCATGCACCATGATGTCAACATCCATCACATAAGCATCTCATCACTTGGCATTTAGAAAGTAAACATAGCACACATGCATAACAAGGTGAGGATGACTAATCTATATAGCATATTCATAATGGCATGACTAGACAAGATACAAATTAAATGAATGCCAAACAATGCCTTGAAACAAGGCCAAACACCCTCTCCCCACTTACCTGTAGCGTACAAGGATTCCCGTTCGGTACGAGAGAGATCCGGTGCGAGACGCGTAAGATTTGGTGAACCTAATATGATTGGGTGGGGTTAGTACTTCACCACTTTGGAATCAAAATTAACACAATCCGATGACAAAATCATGTTTAGAACGTTAAAAGAAGGTCGCACGTCCGATTTGGGTCCAATCGGACGTAAGAATCACCTTCGGGGCCACACAGGTGGGTCAGACAGGTGGGCTGTCTGGCCCACCGGTTTGGACCAACGGGTAGGCTGGCCCGCCGGTTGGCCCACCGGTCTGTCCCACTGGTTGGGCCAGGGGGCCCTACTAAGACCGGCGGGTAGGGTGGCCCGTCGGTTAGCCCGTCGGTCTGGCCCGTCGGTTGTGCCCGAAGGCCCTGCCCTCTTAGGTGGGTGCCCACAGGCGGGCCAGATGGCCCACCAGTTCCACCCACCGGTCTTGGCAGGAAACCTGCTGTTTCTTCCCAACTTCCTCCATTCTTTGGGGATTCAAATGGGGCTTTTTCAAACCCATTCTTCACACCTTCAAGGTCTTATAGGATGGTTCTAACCTAGATCTATGTTAGATTCAAGTGATGGGAAACCATCTTACCTTCTTTGCTCAAGAACAACTTCAAACCCTCCAAATCACTTCAAACCACAATGCTTCTTCCACCTTGTCAATACCTCTTCAAATCCTTCAAGATCAACACATAAATCATCTATTAAACCTTAGATTCATCATTTCAAAGGGGATTTACAAGATCTCAAGAAACCCTACTCGAATCAAGGGTTTAAGCTTGGGTATGGTGAATGTTCAAGGAACCCAACTTTGCTTACCTCTAAATGTAGATCTAGAGTTGAAGATCACTCTCCCGACGTCGGAATGGGAAGATCAAGCTTCGGCACCACTGAAATCCTTCTCTTCTTCCTCTTCCTTCTTTTCCCTTCTTCTTCCCTTTCTTTTCTCTCTCCTCTTTACTATCCTCACCAATGTACGGGTGTCAAATGAAAATAAAAGAGAATTATAAATGCTATATATATATACTTCCTAATTAACTGAATAGTTCACATGGATGGGTCACTCAGGTGGGTGGGTGCGCCCACCTGTCCGCCCACCTGAGGGCCAAAACTTGGGATTTTGACAGAGTTCAGGCCTGGCGCGAACCCCACCCCAGCATACGATGTAGCATACGTATATACCTTAATATACGGCTAAAATACCTGTTTTATCCGTACATGGCCTTATGGTAGGTGCATGTACACGGCTTGGGCACTCCCGTCTCTTCTGGCACTGGCTCGGACTTGTCGGGCCAGCCGGTGTTTAAGGTCACCCTTGCCATCATAGCCCATAAGGAACCCACTCTAAACTCCCTCTGGTTCGGTTCCTGCATGGTTAAACCGGGTCAACCAATCAGACCAGGTTTAAGAAGTAGGGTATTACACGCAAGCCACGCAATTAAAATTAAATAAATAAATAACTAAAAATAAACAACCCACGCAATTAAAAAATAAATAAATAAATAAATAAAGGAAAAAAATTCTGAAATAAAAATAAAGTAAAAGAAAGGGGATAAAGCTAAAGAGAGACTCACAAGTAGGTTTCTCTACTTAGCCCGAGGGATGCATCATAATATGAGCTTCCCTACTTTACCAGAGAGTCACTCTTACAAGGGGTACTCTACTTGGCTTTAGGGAAAGGGAGACAATTAAAATAAAAGTAATAAATTGATGGTTCTATGGCTAGGAGGGGCAAAGCCAACACATACACTAGCCATGAACCTTGGGGGAGAGGGATAGTAATAATGTAACGACTGAAAACAAAAATCCTAAATTAAGAAAGAAAGGGTAGTCAGAAAAGGGAATGAGAGGGGGGAGAGAAGACTATTGAAGGAGCCTACTTACTTGAATCAATGCTTGAACTTGAAAAAAAAAATATTGCTCCACGGCTGATGATCTTGTCACCTAGATCTAAGCCTAGAACTATAACTTAAAAAATTACAACTCAATTGCATAAATCATAAACATAAAAGGGCTGAATAAAAATAAAAGAGTGCTTGCATTAATTGAAATAAAAAAAAAACTATTACAAAAGTGATTGAAGAAAAGATAAAGAAGAACTAAAACTAAAGAGAGAGCAAGAGAAAGAGAGAGCAACTAAAAAAAACTAGAAGAAGAATGAATTGTCTCCCCTCCTCTTACATGAGTTGTATTTATAGGGAATGTGGAGGTAGGGTGACAAATTTCTCTTTCCTAAAAGAGAGAAACCCAAAATTGATTGTGAGATCTTTTGAGACCAAAAGTGCTAAGGTGGAGGAGAGAGAAGAGAGAAATAAACTTTGAGAAATTTCCTATAATTTTTTTGCTTATTTTCTTTCCTTTTTTTTCTAATTTATTTCCCTTCTTTTTCTCCCTCCAAGGGACGATTTTCTTCTTGCCTGGTGTGATTTGGACAATATTTTGGTGATGATGTGGAGGAGAGAGAAGATTTGGATAATCTTTATTTCTCCCCTTTTTTTTCTTTCCTTTTTTTTTTCTTCTCTTCTTACGCAAGAACCCTTCCACGATTTTCCTTACTTCTAATTTGATGTGGAAATCTCCTCCATGCCCTTAGTGCTTTAAGGGAGTGAAAAGCAGGAAATCTTCAACAAAATTCTCTAAAAAAAACAACCATGAGATTCGAACTTGAGACCTTTTGGTGAGCAAGGGAATTTTGCACACCATAGCTCACCAACTACACTAGGTAGTTGTTGTTACCAAAAACGAATCTTCAATCACCTAAGGATGTGGTCCATCGATCCTTGTTGGCATTTAAAATATTCCTTGTACCTCTGAGACAATTGCAAATGGGATGGTTCTGCATATCAATTCAGTTCTAATCCATTATTCTTTTTCTGGCCCTAAAAGAATAATCATTTGTACGGGTGACCAAACGAATGTGTACTTTTAATTGAACACGTCCATCTTGCTCAGAATTTCATCCTCTTCGCAACCATGAAAAGAAATAGGACCTCTTTACATGTAAAATTAAAGATATAGCGCCCGATAGTCCTTAAGGCCTTGAAAATATAAAACCTGCAAAAAGAGAGTAAAACCCAAGGTAGCTCCATTCTAAATATATAAAATGCATATTTTACTACCCTAGATTTCACACATAAATAAGCTCATCATGAATCCCTCAAGGCACATAGACTCTATCATTTGTTTAGTTGGATAATCAATACCCTCATAAATTATTTGACATAAATGCCATAAGTCTAGGCCATGGTGAGGGCATTCTTAGAGTAGATCCTTGAATCTCTCCATAAGTTTGGAAAAGTACTCACTAAGCTTTTGCCTAAACGAAAGGATATCACTTCTAAGCTTATTGGTCTTATGAGTTGGGAAAAACTTCTTAAGGAAGACAACTGTGAACTGTTCCCATGAGGTTATGGAATTTGTGGGTAACCCATACAACCACTTCTTAGCTTGGTCTTTCAATGCAAAAGTGATAAACCTAAGCTTAACAGCATCATCAGAAAGCTGTTGGATCTTAATTAGAACACATACCTCGTCAAATTCCCTCAGAAATAGGTATGCATCCTCAAAGGTCAACCCATGGAAGTGGGGCAACATAGTGATGTATTGAGATTTGAGTTCAAAATTATTGCCTTGGGCTTGTGGTAGAACTATGCAGGAAGGTTGGGCTATTCTAGCGGGGTAGAACCTATCTTTCAGAGATTTAGGTGGAGGGTTTTGCTTTGGGTCTCCCAAATTGAAGGGTTTCAAAGAAAGCAAACGTATAGGGTCACTACTTGTTGGATCTCTTCTTTCTAACCGATTCTTAGTATTACGTACCCACCTAACACTCATGTAACAAAAAACTACCCACAACTAGAGTAAGACAAGCACAAAAGAATAGATAGCAAAACTTTTTTTTTATGATTTTTTTTTATTTTTTGATTTTTTTGATTTTTTTTTTGGCTTATTGGGAGCTTATCAACAGGGATCCGAGGTTGCTCAGGTCAATTCCTGAGGTACTGCTACAGGGCGAAACCTGTCTTTATTATACTGTGAGGCATGGCGACCTCCACTGATACAACTATTATTGCAAGTTGATCTGCTCAGGAATTCAATAAAAGAAAAGGAAAAACAAAACAAAGCAAACAAAGTACTCTGATTTACCAAAAGAAAGCGAAAAATAACATGGAACTGTCTCCCAAGCAATGGCGCCAAAAACTTGTTTGAGATTTTAAAATGTAACCGCAAGCGTAGGGATCAGTGTAGCTACGGGTCGAACACAGGGAGAGCAGCCACTTTATTTATTTTTTTGCTTCTTTTAATAATGCGAAAGTAAACTGATTAATGGTTGTGACCTAATTCTAATTACCGTCCTAAACATATGTATCTAAAATAACATCCTAACCATTCATCATCTAAGAATTTAAAGACGCAAGCCACGCAATTAAAATTAAATAAATAAATAACTGAAAATAAACAACCCACGAAACTAAAAAAAAAAACAATAAAGGAAGAAAAAAATGCTGAAATAAAACTAAAGTAAAAGAAATGGGAAAAAGCAAGAGAGAGACTCACAAGTCGGTTTCTCAACTTAGCCCGAGGGATGCATCATAATATGAGCTTCCCTACTTAACCAGAGAGTCACTCTTACAAGGGTTACTCTACTTGGCTTTAGGGAAGGGAGACAATTAAAATAAAAACAATAAAATGATGGTTCTATGGCTAGGAGGGGCATAGCCAACACATACACTAGCCATGAACCTTGGGAGAAAGGGATAGCAATAATGTAACGACCGAAATTAAAATCCTAAATTAAGAAAAAAATGGTAGTCAGAAGAGGGAATGAGAGGGGGGAGAGAAGACTACTAAGGGAGTCTTGGTTCCGTTGTTGGGACCAAAGCTTTCCATGATAAGCACATTCTGCGCAAATCTTTTACAATTGGTGATAAGGTTTTATTGTACAACTCTCGATTGCATCTTTTCCCTGGTAAGCTTAGATCCCGAGGGGATGGCCCGTTTATTATCCATAATGTATATCCCTATGATTTTTGCAAGGCTTATCCCGCCTACCAATCTTTTGGCCATATCAATAAGAGGAACATGATGCCCCTCAACCCTATTTTGGTAGTTGAGATCTTTGATGTATGGGGCATCGATTTTATGGGACCATTCCCTAATTCCTTTGAGAATTTGTACACACTTTTGGCCATTGATTATGTTTCTAAATGGATAGAGGCCATATCTTGTAAATCTAATGACCATAAAGTGGTGGTCCAGTTTCTCAAAGAGAACATTTTTTCCTGCTTTGGTGCACCACGTGCAATAATTAGTGATAGGGGTACTCATTTTTGTAATCGGCCTTTTGAGGCCTTAATGAAAAAGTATGGGATCACCCATAAGTTATCTACCCCTTATCACTCCCAAACTAGTGACCAAGTGGAGGTGTCTAATAGGTAGATCAAACAAATCTTGGAGAAAATTGTTAATCCCAACCATAAGGATTGGTCCCTTAGGCTCATTAATGCCTTGTGAGCCCATCGGACTGCATTCAAGACTGACCGTGGCCAGTCTCCTTATCATTTGGTGTATGGAAAAGCTTGTCACTTACCAGTTGAGTTGGAGCATAAGGCCTTTTGGGCCATCAAGAAGCTCAACTTTGATTTGTCTGATGCGAGAATTCATCATAGGCTCCAACTATCTGAGTTGGAGGAACTTAGGAATGATGCTTATAAAAGTTCTAGGAGTTACAAGGAAAAGAACAAAGCTTTCCATGATAAGCACATTCTGTGCAAATCTTTTACAATTTGTGATGAGGTCTTATTGTACAACCCTCGATTGCATCTTTTCCCTGGTAAGCTCAGATCCCGATGGGATGGCCCATTTATTGTCAATAATGTATATCCCCATAGGGCTGTGGAGATTTTGAATCTAGGAACAGGGGTAATTTCGAAGGTTAATGGTCAGCATTTGAAACCGTTCCTTGAGTTTCCTACTATTGGTAGTGAAGAGGTCATGGATCTCCATGAACCTCTTTACACTGATGATTAACTTTTAATCAGGTATGACCCCCATGCATTGTCTTCATTTTTAATTCTTTCCATGCATTGAGGACATTGCATGACTTAAGTGTGGGGGAGGGAAACCAGTTTTTACTTTTTCCACTTTGTTTTATTTATTTTTCTTTTTGTTTTTTGAGCTTGCTAAAGGATGAAGTCCTACTTTGGCTTTTAGCTAATGATCATACCATTCGGTTGCTTGATGTGTGAAAATAAAAGTTTTGATTAAGGTATCCATTTTGAATGTATAAAAACCCTGTTGAGAAGAAAGAAACAAGATTGTGTCTTGAGATGGGACATTCTTTTGAAAAATAAGAGACCCTTGTTTTACGGTGTTGGACCAGATGTAAGTCTGTGGGTTCCTTGTACTTTTGATTTGGAGTTGAGACCTTCTTTTTAATTTGGTATGAATTGACATATGCACAATTTTAAACGAAATGTGAGATATGGTGTAAAGAAGAATAAGAGTTGATTCCCTTTGAACTAGACAGGTCATTGCGCCTCAGGAAGCGTGGTGTCTTGATCGAAAATCCTAGAGAAGAAACTTCTAAAAGAACTCTAGCATCATTGTCTTTGTGGGCATATGCAAAAAGTAAAGCTACATAGTCACTTGGGTGTCTAGTATTTGCTCCACCATGTCATTCAGGCCAAAAGCAGTGGAGTAGAATAGAGTTTATTAAGCGAAAAAAGGAGAAAAAAATGTGCAAATATCATTAATGCGAGGTAACATGTTTGGTCAAAAACACTCCAATGCCATAGTCATTGGTTCCCTATTTCTTCATAAGTGGTTTTGCCTAAAGATAAGGATGTTTTGGAGGAAACAAAGTGAGTTCCAAATTAAGAAATATGCTAGTTCCTGGAATTTATAAAGAGTAATAAAAGTTCAAGTGTGGGGGTCCCTTGTAAGAGGAATTATCTTTGCTCTGGATCGGTATGGCCCTTACCTTTAGCCAAGATTGGGATTTGTTTATTCTAAATTTTGGGTGTATATTCATTGCAAATACCCACGAGACACAACTCATCCACTAAGGGTGACCTAGGGGTTTAAAGGTTTGTTGCACATGCTAAGTGCAACCGTGATTCCTACGAAAGTGAGTTAGGTTTTTTATTTTTATTCTTTTTGTTTTTTTTTTGTTCGAGGACTAGCAATGTCTAAGTGTGGGGAAATTCTGATAAGCACATTTATGTGTGAATCTAGTGTAGCAAAACATGTATTTTACATATTTAGAATGGAGCTACCTTGGATTTTACTCTTTTTTTGTAGGTTTTATATTTTCAAGGCCTTAAGGACTATCAGGCGTTATATCTCCAATTTTACACAAAAAGAGGTCCTATTTCTTTTCATGGTTGTGAAGAGAACGAAATTCTGAGCAAGATGGACATGTTCAATTGCAATTACACATTTGTTTGGTTAACTGTACAAGTGATTATTCTTTTCGAGCCAGAAAAAGAGTAATGGATCAAAATTGAACCCAGATGCAGAACCAGTCCATCTACAGTTGTCCCAAGGGTATAAGGAACATTCCAAATGCCAACAAGGATCGATGGACCACATCCTTAAGTGATTGAAGATTTGTTTTTTATAATAACAACTACCTAGCGTAGTTGGTGAGTTGTGGTGTGCAAAATCCCTTGCTTATTAGGAGGTCTCAAGTTCAAGTTCGAACCTCTTAGCTGTCATTTGTTGAGGTTTTTTTTTCAGAAGATTTTCTCTCTCCAATTCATCACTCAAAGGAGGTCGGCCAAAGGGTTTCTTATGCAAGAGGAGAGAGAAATAAGGAAATAAAGAGAAAAATATAAAAAAGGGAGAAAAAATAGGAAAGGAAAAAAATCATCCAAGATGCTACCCACATTTGAAGAAGAGAGAGAAAAAAATAAAAAAAAAGAAGGAAAAGGAAGTAAAATCATTGGAGATTCCCTACTTCCTACAATTCTCTATCTTCTCTCTCCTCCACCTCATCAACAAGATAAAAAAATTAATTTTTTTTTAAGAAGTTAAAATCATTAGCTTCCCTCCCCCATTCTCTATATAATAGAATTAACACAAGGGGAGGAGGCACTTCATTCTTCTTCTAGGGTTTTTTTTTAAGTTGCTCTATCTCTTTCTCTAGCTCGAGTTCTAGGTTTATGCTTTAAACACTTTTGTAAGTTCTTTTTATTCAATTAATGCAAGCACTTTTGTTTTTGATTCAGTCTTTTATTTTTATTGTTTAAGCAATTGAAGTTGTAATTTTCAAGTTCTAGTTTTAGGCTGAGTTCTAGGTGACAAGAACAAGCTATGAAGCATATCTTTCAAGTTCAATTTTTTTTTCTTCAGATTTGTTTTCTCTAGTACTAGAAATTTCAGATTTGGTTTATTCTAGATCTGGTTTTTAGTACTGGTAGTATCTCAAATAGATCAAGTTTTCAGTTCAAGAGTTGAAGTTCAAATAAGTAGGCTCCTTCAGTAGTCTTCTCTCCCCCCTCGCATTCCCTCTTCTGACTACCCTTTCTTTCTTAATTTAGGTTTTTAATTTCAATCATTATATTATTGCTATCCCTTTCCCCCAAGGTTCATGGCTAGTGTATGTATTGGCTTTGCCCCTCCTAGCCATAGAACCATCAATTTATTGCTTTTATTTTAATTATCTCTCTTTCCCTAAAGCCAAGTAGAGTAACCCTTGTAAGAGTGACTCTCTGGCCAAGTAGGGAAGCTCATATTATGATGCATCCCTCGGGCTAAGTATAGAAACCTACTTGTGAGTCTTTCTCTAGCTTTATCCCCTTTCTTTTACTTTAGTTTTATTTCAGCATTTTTTTCTTCCTTTATTGTTTTTTTTTTTAATTTCGTGGGTTGTTTATTTTCAGTTATTTATTTATTTAATTTTAATTGCGTGGCTTGCGTCTTTAAATTCTTAGATGATGAATGGTTAGGATGTTATTTTAGATACATATGTTTAGGACGGTAATTAGAATTAGGTCACAACCATTAATCAGTTTACTTTCGCATTATTAAAAGAAGCAAAAAAATAAATAAAGTGGCTGCTCTCCCTGTGTTGACCCGTAGCTACACTGATTTGTGCCCTTGCGGTTCCATTTTAAAAACTCAAACACTTATTCTTCATCCACACACAGCAATTGTATTCCATCATAAGATCTCTTGTATAACAAGTCTCCTTGAAGGATAAATTGGATGGTATATCTTCTCAGGAATTTCTTTTCTCTTTCAGTTGCTTCTATCAGATACTTACTTTCCCTGATGAAATCCACTATGTGAGAAAACCAAGACCGACCATCAATAGTGAGAGAGTTCTTCGAATTTTGATAAATGGGCTTGCTTCTTTGTTCCACTAAGAATGGTCAAACCCTAGCCATAGGATTGCATTCTACCATGGAAGCCAAGGTCGCGAGAGCATTGGTGAACCGGTTGTTGTCCCTTTGGAAGTATTCAAATGAGATCTTCTCAAAGTGTCCAATCACCTCCTCTAGATGTTCTTGATATGGCTTTAGCTTCTCATCTATGGTCTTCCACTTTCCCTGCGTCTGACAAATGACAATGGATGAATCACCGTATACCTTAATCCTTTTCACCCCAATGGTTAGGGCAATTTCGAGTCCCAAAACACAAGCTTCATATTCAGTAATGTGGTATAGGGGAAATCAAGGCGGAATGTTGAAGGTAGATAAAGACCGTCAAGAGTAACTAGCAATATTCTCGCACCACACCCCTTTTGATTAGTTGGTCCATCAAAAACAACTGCCTTTCATTAGCTGTGTCTTCTTCTTCTATTGCTGTGATTTCTTTATCGAGAAAGGCATCATCCAGGTCTCTTCCATCTTCTGTGGGGTGGGCAACCAAATGGTTGGCTATAGCTTGCCCCTTAATAGATTTTTGAGTAACATAGGTGATGTCAAACTCTGATAACAACAGCAACCATCGAGCCATCCTTCCCATTAGAGCTGGTTTCTCAAAGAGGTACTTGATTGGGTCCATCCTTGAGACCAAACGTACTGGACAAGCTTCTATGTAGTGTCACAGCCTTTTCGTTGCCCAAATCAGTGAAGCACAAGTTTTCTCCAAAGATGTGTATCGCGTCTCATATTCCAGGAACTTCTTGCTGAGGTAATATATGGCATGCTTCACCCCCTTTTTCTTCTCCTTTTGTGCTAGCAACGAGCCCATGGAATATTCTCTCACTGATAAGTACAACAGAAGTGGTTCTCCTTCCACTAGTGGTGTCAATACTGGAGGGTTCATGACGTATCCTTTGATCTTATCAAAAGCTTGTTGGCACTAGTCATTCCATTCTATGGATTGATCCTTCTTCAACAACTCGAAGATTGGTTCGTAGATTGTAGTCAACTGAGCTATGAATCTGCTGATATACTAGATGTGACCCAGATATCCTCGTATCTGCTTCTCAGTGCGAGGCATGAGCATTTCTTGGATTGCTTTGATCTTGACAGGGTCGACTTCGATGCCTCTTTCACTCACTAAGAACCCTAACAATTTTTCTGTTGTTGCCCTAAAGATACACTTCTAAGGGTTCAACCTTAGCTGATACTTCTTGATTCTTTTAAAGAATCACCTTAATGCGGGAATGTGCCCCTGCCAATCCTTTGACTTCACTATCATGTCATCCACGTAGACTTCCACATCCTTGTTCATCATATCATGCAATATGGTTGTAGCTGCTCTTTGGTAAGTTGTCCCCCCTGGCATTCTTCAATCCAAAAGGCATCACCTTGTAACAATAGGTTCCCCATAGAGTGGTGAAGGCTGTCTTCTCTCGATCTTCGGGGTGCATGCTCACTTGGTTATATCCCGAGAATCCATCCATGAATGAAAATAAGGCATGCCCTGTTGTGTTGTCCACCAATACATCAATGTGAGGCAATGGGAAGTCATCTTTAGGGCTTACCTTGTTAAGATCCCCAAAATCTATGCACATTCGTTCCTTACCATCCTTCTTTGGCACTGGTACAATGTTGGCCAACCATGTGGGGTTTTTTTCCACTTGTAAGAACCCCTCATTCCATTGCTTTACTACTTCTTCCCTAAATTTTTCACTCCATTTTGGACGCAACCTTCTAAGCTTCTGCTTGATCGGCTTTGCCCCCAGAATAGGTCGACAATCGATGTTGCACGATGTTGAGGTCGATACCAAGAATATTCTCATAAGACCAAGCAAAGACCTCAGTGAATTCCTTTAGAAGACTAATTATCTATTCTGCTTCTTCTTCATCAAGGGTAGTGCTAATTTTTACCTCTCAAAGGCATTGGTCGATTCCTAGATTAATAACCTGAGTATTTTCACATATGGGTTGGGCTTTCCTTGGTTTTGTATTATTTTATTAACTCTTGATATTTATTATGATCATCATCAGAAAAAGGAGGCAAATCATACTCGAAATTAGAAATTTCATTCATGAAAGAAGGAGTAACAAACTCGACATACACGGACTCCGGGCGCTGCTCAAGAGGGGAGGCTGACACGAAATCATAAACGAAAGACTCAATGACTAACTCGACTACATACTCGATAACTGGCTTGATGCTTTTATCAATGGTATTCGAGGTGGTTGACTCAGTAGCATGAGTAAACTTGAATTCTTCTCTAATGCTTGTCCAGTTTAGGAGTGGGTCGACGGCTTAGTGGAAGAGAAGATGTGGCAAGGGACCTTCTTCTTCTTCTTAAAAAGTCACTGCTATCTCTTTTGGGTGTTGACATCAAATACTTGTTTCTTCACAAAGATGAGCTGATCCAACTTATATTCTCTAAAGCCAAATTTCTTGAGGGGTGAGGATTTCTGGAGACTACTCAATCCTCTTTCTATGAAGTCCAATTTTTCAAGCCTACTTATTGAAGCCATCTCTGCTCCTCAGTCACATTTCTTACCATCATCACGGATCTTCCTATTACAGTTGATTCGGGCACAGTACAAGCAGACCATCATTCTTTCTGCCCTCCTTTGCTTTGCATAGGTGCTTCTTCCTCTGAAAAGCCTAGGCTTGAGCTCATATTACTCCTGAGCTTCTGGCTTTTGTACAAAGGAACAGATGTGACCTTTCAGATCCGTGGGAAGTTGTAGACTCCAAACGAATCTTATCTTCTTTTCCCATGCCCTCTTCAAGAATACTCAGGGACTTGGCAATTCTTTTGACTGGATTAATGTTGTGGGGTTGTTAGAGGAGAACCCATCTTCAATCAGTGCTACTTCCACTATTCCGGTGATGCAACTATCTTGATCATTTTCTTTGGCTATCATTTTCTAGTTGTTCTACCTCATGAGTTATCCAGTCGAACTCATCTTGAAAGAATACTTTAAACCCTAGTAGCATCTTCGCGGTGGTTTCGTCAAACCATGGCTCAACATTTCCGCAAAAGGGAAAATCTTCTCCATCCCTTATGAAGTACGCATTGAGAGTGGGGTAGTAAGAGGCTGAGATTTTCCTAGTCATCCTTAGTACCTTCTGCCCTTTGCTTTTATTCTTGCTTCTTGGTCTGGTGGTTTGAGGAATGTACCCAAGACCACTCTTTTCTTTGCTAACCACCAGAGTAAGTAATTTTGAAACACCCTGATGATATTTTCCTAATCCCATCCCTGGAAAGTATTACATGTTCCTCATCATCTGATTCACCAGAGGGCTCCATATAGTTTCATAGTTAGCCAAAATCTTTTCATCTGGATTTCGTTGGAGAGTGTTGCTGCACAAGTTTCCTTTATTTCAAAACTAGTAAGTTGAACTTCCTGTTCTTGTTCTTCTTCATTTTCAATATTGGCTAAGGTGTTCACCACTTCAGGATTCCCGGCTACTGTAATCACCTTTCCTTCATGAATGAATTTCATTTTCAGATGGAGACCAGAGGACACTACCTTTGCATGATGTAGTCAAGGTCTTCCTAAGAGTATGTTGAAAGATGCCGGTATATCAATGATCTAGAAATCAATATCAAACTTTACCGGGCCAATTACTACGGTGATGGTGAGGATGCCAAGAATTTTTCTCTTAGTGTTGTCATATGCCCGTATGGTTTGGGTTGATGGCCTCATCTCTTCTAGGTTGATGCCAATACTCTTTGCCGATCTCAAGGGTAGAACATTCAAAGCGGACCCATTGTCAATGAGAACCTAGGGAACCACCTTGTCCAGACATTCTACCGTGATGTGTAGAGCTTTATTGTGTTGGGCTCCTTTAGGGAGTTAAGAGTCTGAGAACATCAATGATTGTACCACATATGTTGCCCCTACTATGTGCTAGAGGTGTACCGGATCTACCTCGATTGGCACTTGCATATTGGTGAGAGACTTCAAGACTGCTTCACGGTGCGTGGGGGAGGCCATCAACAATCCCCAGATCGAGATATTAACTTGGGACTTCTTGAGCTGAGCCAAGATTGGATTCTTCGGTTCTTTCTTCAAGCCACTGGTTCCCGCCTCATTAGTTCTTAACTGTTCTACGGCTAGGGCCTTGCCCTTGTAGTCTCTTCCACTTCGAGTTTCTATCACATTGGTAGGTTTCTTCATGATAATCTCCGTAGGATAACACTCTTCATCATCACTATTTGTTATGGTAATGATTCCTACCATGGGATCATCCTCTTCTTTTGATTCTTCTTCACTACTTAAGGTCGGAAGTCAAGGTCCTCCACGAATGTCAAGGGCCCTGGCTCGCACCTTGTTGATTACATTGGAAACTGTGCAACTACTGTATCTATCATTTCTGTAAGTGTGGAATGTCCCCCTACTTTTTCAAGGATTATCAACTGCTTGGTGTAGCATTGTTCATTGATGGCTACATCACCTACCATTTGATCAATCTCATCAGCCTCAAGTTTGATGTCAATCAAATGATTACAAACATAAGTCATGTGTTCTGCTATAGGATTCGCTTCACCTTCAACAGTGATCTCATACCCTTCACTATCTTCTGAATCTGATGCCGGATCTTCCCCTTCCATATGGATCGTGAGTGCCGGCTGAATAGAATCTATGGGATCAACCATCGGGTCATCTTAACCAATTGCATACACAAAATATCCTTTCGGATCCCTAGGTGAGTAGTACCCTAATTCATCATCATCATCGTTGTGCCAATGCCCCTGGTAGTCATCCCAATCTAGGTACTCATCATCTTCTTGAGAATCAGAGTCATCTCCATCATTCTCATCCTCACTTTTGTCCTCATCATCATCGTCATCATCCTCTTCTTCGTTTACTTCCCTCTCACTTGGTTCTTCATCAGATTCCTCTTAACCATCAAATTCCCTGGTATCCAAAGGTTCATAGTATTCAGAGCATATGGATCAAAAAATTTCCATAGGGCCAGGCTTGGTCTCATTGGCTCGAAGACGGATTAAGCCAGACTCTTCATCTTTTGTGTCACTCTTGATATGGATTAGGGAGTTGTGCTCTTTGATTTGTTCGCCCACTACCAATACCATTACTGCTCTAAGGAGATCATCTATGACTTCTTCAATGTTAACCGAAATGTCTTCCTGAGGCACGGTGGGCTGAATTAGAGAAGTGGGATCACCATCCTGGCCTTCTCCTAAAGCATTCACTGATCCTGTTGATGAGGTCATCTTTGGGGAGTCTGGTAGTGCAAGCATATCCTTCCAACTTTACCCATCCATCCATCCTTCTTTTGAGTTATACACTGAACCTTAAGAATGGGATTGGTATGAGGGTGATGAGGGTTATAAGGTGGGGTGATAAGAAGGTGATGTGATATTAGAGATAGGGTATTGTGATGAAGATAGAGGGTGATAAGATGATGAAGTTCCTTCTCCTTAACGGTGTGGTGAAGGTTGATAATATGGTGAAGGCTGGTAATATGGTGAAGGTTGAAGGTATGGTGGAGGTTGGTAATATGGTGAAGGTTAGAGGTATGGTGCAGTAGATTTTTCTGTTGATGAGGAAGGATGAATGGCAAATGTCTGATCTTTTGATCCTTCTTCTGATGACCATATCATGGCCCTCCTGTAATCCTGGGCATTTATATGATTCTTCCAAGCTCAAGACATAATGAGTTGAGTGGGATTACTCTTTGTTTCTTCTTCATCTAGATTATTCACACAATCATAGAACTTGGGGTGACGAAAGTGTTTATCCAACTGATACATGTGAACAACCCTACAGAAGGAGTCACACTCCTTTTGAAAAGTATCCTTAATGAATCCATGGATGTGCCCTATCAATTCTGGAGGAAGGGACAACCTTTGCACAAGCTGGAACTTCTCTTGCCATTCAACATGCCTCTCTTCTGGGTATTTCTTGGCATCCCTAATAAAATGGATTGGATCATAGAACTTAGGGTCCTAATTTTTCCAGTCACTCATTGTTGCCAATATATTCACGATTCCATGATCTAGGAGGGGATTGGTATTGACATTAGGAGATTGCTTAATCTTGACTTCAATAGTCCCATTGTCTACCAAATCTTAGATTGCATGTTGGAGACCTATGCATCTTTCAGTGTTGTGTCCTTTCTGAGTATGGTAGGCATAATACTCATGATCACTATACCAAGCTGGGGGAGGGTTGCTGATTACTCTTGGTGCCACTGTCCCTAGGAATCCTTGTTTCTTTAACTTTTCATACACTGTTGTCATGGGAATTCCTAAATCAGTAAATTATCTCCTTGGGCAACAAGCCTTCTGAGCAGGGGCATCTGCTTGTATCATGAATGGTTGTGAAGAGGTGACAGGTGAGGCTGACTGTTGGACCACGCCTACCATATTGGTTTCGGGACCCTTTCCATGTTCTCTCTTCCACTAAGGCGAAAAGGACCAGCATTCCATCCTCTCTCCTCTCTTTTCTCTTTCATGAGGAGGGGTGTGTCGTGTGTGCGTACCCTGCGGGCCTCGTACCCCATATCGACGCTCGGAGATATGTGGAGGCCAATTTCGCAAGAGTGTAAAGTTCATTTTTTTAGACAAGGATTTGATGATGGTCTAATATGGGGATTAGGATCATACAAAAGGGTTTGGAGTCACCACCTAGGATTATGGGCTCAGGACCCAAGGGTGGGCCTAATTCCTGAGAAAAGAACCCAAAATTTGGTATGGTCCAGAGATTTAGGGTAACTGTTAGGTTGTAGAATTGGGAAGGTGTTAGGCACCCAATCTACTCGGTTCGACTTGTCTTTCTACTAGATGCTCAAGAACGAACATTTTCCATAATTATTCATATTCTGTATGCATGGCTAAGTTATCACACATATGTACATTGACTGAATTTAAATAACTATGTACACTAAAACAAGGTCTATATAAAGTCTACATTATGTTAATTCTGTTGAAAATTATACCTGAACTTAACCCCTATTTTGGGTCAAGAGGGGTGGACCCCTGATCAGGCTCGGGCTATCTTTTAGATTCTCATGGCTCAAGGAAAGATGGTCTTAACCTCAAACTTCCTTTTCTCGAGAGTTGTTGATCGGACAGAGTTTCGGCTAGGAATGGTTACCTTCAGACTTTGACTACGGTATTGATTCGGCTGAGCTTCCTCTAGGGATGGGCTACATCCGGGTTTTGGCTAAGGTGGCACTTCGATAGACCTTCTACTGGGGATAGGCTATGGGAGGGCTAGGATGTGGGTATTTAGGCAGAGCTTTTGCTAGGGTGAGCTAGTTCTGGACTTTGGCTAAGGTGGCACTTCGGTAGGGCATCTGCTAGGAATAGGTTATTCTCTAAGGATTGAGGAACTTCGAAGGCCCGAAGAACACTTCGGATCATATGAAGAACTCTTCGAAGGCTTGATGAACCTCAAGAGGGGAAGGGAGACTAAGGGGAGATTTTCTGACAAAAGCTCACTCAAAGAAAGAAAAGGGTTGAAGAGTTTCGAAGTCTCGAAGAACACTTCAGATCTTATGAGATCTCTCCGAAGATTTGAAAAACCTCAAGGGGGGAGGGGGAGGAGAGAGGGCAGAGCTTCTTTCATTAAGAGGCTTGGAATCTTGTGGTGTGTTGGTGTAAAAATCCAAAGGGAGGGGGCTATTTATAGGATTCTTGAACCAATAGGGAGGGAAAAGGAATTCCCTTAGCCAATGGGGGAATAAAGTTATTTTTTTACACCAATAGGATGAGAGTAAGAAATTTTGGACCAATGGGGTAGAGGGTAAATTTCTTTAGCCAATGGGGGAAAAGGTAATTTTTTTAGACCAACATGGTAAAAAGATTCTTTTTTGGACCAATGGGAGGTTATGGAGTAGGGTATGCTAGCGGGGTAGTGTAAAATGCGCAAGTGGGTGAAGAGAAAATCTCTTCACCCATCGGGTCAATGGAACACAAATCCTAACCATTGATGACAGCACACAAGGCAGGGTAGGGGTGCACGGAGCATGTATGGATGCATATGGGAGACAAGCAGTGGGGGCACACTGCCTGGAAGGGTGCACGCGGGCTGGCCTGTGGCTGTGCACTGGCTGGCCTACTACTGCTCACAGGCTGGCCTACGTGTGTGAGTGGATTGGCCTGCGTGCGCACGGGCTAGCCTGCAGCTATGCAAGGGCTGGCCTGCGACTGCAGGAGGGTTGGCTGGCATGCATGCACGGGCTAGCCTATGCTTATGCATGAGCTGACCTATGGCTGCATGTGGGTTGGCCAGCTGTTGTGCGTAGGTTGGTGCGCGTGACATGCACTCAAAAAAATATAATTTTCCCGGGAAGATTGTGGGAGATCCGACAGTCTGATTTTGACGTACCATATATCATCAGAATTGTATTTTCGAGTACTATCCATCCATGTAGTCATCTTGATCGGATTCTTTCATATATAAAAAGTCAAAATTGGACCCTCTTTTCTCCCGCGTGGGGTTTCTGAGGTTTTTAGGTAGGGCATGTTTCCGGGTTTCCTTAGTCAATCATCATCTCTATTGATCGGAAGCAAGAAGTCATGTCCAAGATCCACATTTCATCATAGCCAGCGAGGGTGACAAAATTGGGTGTCTACAATCGATTGCTATCAAGGCATCAAAAGTTTGCAGATGTTGATAGTAAAGGACATCATAATAAGGCTATGACAAGTTTCAATCAACATTTCTACTTGCTCTACTTTTGAAGGCTGATCTGCCATCTTGGTGGACTTATACCTAAACCTCATCAAGAAGGCGGTGAATCCTTCTCTAGGTTGTTGTCTCAATGTCTCAAGCTCCAAACGTTTCACATCAAATTCAGAGTTGTATGAGTACTGCTTGGTGAAAGCTTTCACCACTGTTGTTCAATTCTGGGTTTAGGAAGACTCCAGCTGGGTGAGCCACCTTAGTGTTGGTCCTGATAGGGTTAACATGAAGGCTTGCCACATCTGGTTGTCTGCAAGTTGCCAGGACTTAACGATGCTAACGAAGACTTGGAGATGAGCCTTAATGTCCCCTAACCCGTCAAATCTATCAATTTTCCATTTGAAATTCTCGGCAATCCTTACCCCAGAGAAGAAATTCATTTCATCAGAATCCACTGTTTGGCTTTCCAAACTCTTTCCCGTTCGGAGCATATTTTCTAATTTCTGCAATTGCTTTCTAGCTTTTCTTTCTCTCTCCATCTCTGGAGGTTCCATTCGGACAAATGCTACAAACTCTTCTTCTTCATCTTCAATTACTACCCTGGGAAGAGCGAATCTGGATTAGGCCCCCCATTGACCATTTGGATGGGTAGATGAAGCTCCTCTTTGATCGGTTGGGCTAACTTGCTCTGGTTCTCCTAAGTCAACTCAGGAAGAATTCCCACGATGACCCGTAGGTCTATTCTGATCCAACTCTCCTGTAGCTTGTGCTGGTTCATCCCAGGAAGGTTCTGGAGTGCATGTAGTAATTAAGCTATTCCTCTCTTGACCTTGGCCATTTCTGTCAACAAGGTCTCTACGGGGTGAACCCATGCTTCCCTGGGTGATTCAGGATCGTGTGGAACTATGTGAACTGGGTTGTAATAACTTGGTGGCAGACATCAAAGAGATGATGGAGGTGACACTGGACTTAATCGAGTCAACTGGCTACCCTGACGTGTCCAAATGGACTGCGGAGAATACTTGAGGTGTGGAATTGTGCCTAAACCAAAAGTGGCTTATTTTAGGATTCTTATATTCCAAGCCCCTTATTCACTCATCCACTAGATTAACGACCAATGATCCATCCAAAGTTAGTCTGCTTAATGATAGGAAGTGGGTAGGGGTTGATGCCCCTAGTCCACTCAATGTCATAGGCGAGAATTTCATACAAATACCTTGACTAGAATACTCCTATTAAGACATTCTCTGTTGATAAAGTCATGCTTTCCTTAATCTTATCCCACTGGGTGACCCTCCTCCTAGTTTCCTTGGGTCTTTTAGATAATTCGGCATTTCACAGAACTTTGACAGAAACCAGTCAGGATCGCGTATGCCAAACCATCCATATTTCATTTCTAAAGAGGAAGGACACCTTTTATTCGAAACCCACTTAGGAGAGAATTTCTTTATGACAAGAATGTATCATAGGAAAATTCCTTTTCAATACCACAAATAAATTCTACAAATCAGTTTGTGGCGTTCCTAGCATTCGCCATCTATTTCCTACATGATGCGAGCATGCGGTGGATGCAATAGGACCGATAAGGCTTCCTTGACAGGATCTATATACACAAGGTACGTGATCCTTTTGATATACCCATGGGTACGAGATCAAGGGGGTGGCTTCCTTGCCCATTACTAGTGACTACACACGAGGTTAAGCAACTTTCCATGGGGTGGTGGAACCATGAGTGATTGTGTGCAAAAGTGTAATGCGGGAATATCATTATTCGATCTCAGAATATCATAAAGTGTGTGGACCTCCCCAAAGGTGCTGGCACAATTATGAATATCCTTGCCGTTTAACAATACCCCACACCCTTGTACAGGAAGTGGCTACCATTTGCTCTTAGAGTACTCTCCATGACATGCACTGACCTCCCTGCGGGTGCGGGCATGATAGGGAGTCCCTCGCCAAATGGTTTCACTTTGAGCATGATGCATGATGTGGTTAGCGAATATAATTACAAACATGGGGTTAGCTAAACATGTTTTCAAATAGATGAGGTGGAAAATGTTCTTGCATTTAATGGTAGCATCTAGTGTCTGAACTTGACATTTTTCCCAATGGAGTCGCCACTGTGACGGTAGCGGCTGGAAAAAAGACTCTTGCCTTCAGCCCTCTCTCCTCTTTTTCTCTTTCTTTAGGGAGGGGTGTGTCATGTGTGCTTACCCATGGGTCCCACACCGTCGTATCGCCGCTTCGAGATACGTGGGGGCCTATTTCGTAGGAGTGTAAAATTCATCATTTGAGACAGGGATTTGATGATGGTCCAATGCGGGGATTGGGATCATGTAAAAGGGTTTAGAGTCGCGACCTTAGATTATGGGCCTAAGATCCAAGGGTGGGTCTAATTTTTGAGAAAAGGGCCCAAGAATTGGTCTAGTTCAGAGATTTAGGATAAGTGTCAGGTTGTAGAGTTGGGAAGGTGTTAGGCACCCAATCTACCCGGTTCAACCGGTCTTCCTACTGGATGCTTCAGAACGAACATTTTCCAGAATTATTCCTATTTCACATGTATGGCTAAGTTATCACACATATGTACGTTAACTGAATTTAAATGATTATATACACTAAAACAATGTCAATATAAAGTCTACATTATGTTAATTTGGGTAAGAAATTAGACCTGTGCTTGACCCCTGTTTCGGGTCAAGAGGGGTGGGACCCCAATTAGTGCCAGTACGAGCTATTTTTTGGATTTTCTTGGCTCAGGGGAAGATGGTCTTAACCTCCAAATTTCTTTCTTGGGAGACGTTGATTGTGGTGATATTTGGACAAAGTTCTGGCTAGGATGGTTACTTTTGGGTTTTGGGCCGAGTTATCAATTCGATAGAGCTTTCTCTAGGAGGGGCTACTTCCAGATTTTTACTGATGTGTCGATTCGGCAGAACTTCCATTGGGAATAGGCTAAGGGAGGGTTAGGCTGAGGTGGCACTCTGGTAGAGCTTCTGATGGGGATAGGCTAATCCTAAGGATTGAGGAACTTCGAAGGCCCGAAGAACACTTTAAAGATCCGAAGAATCTTACGCAGAACTCCATGAAGACTAGAAGAACCTCAAGAGGGGGTGGGAGACTAAGGGAAAATTTCTTCTACGTAAAATGTCAGTCAAAGAAAGCAAAGGGTTGGAGAGTTTTAAAGGCCCGAAGAATACTTCAGATTGAAGATCTCTCCGAAGACTTGAAAAACCTCAAGGGGGGAAGGGGAGGAGAGAGGGAAGAGCTTCTCTACCAAGGATTCTCTCTTAAAGACTTGGATGTTGTGGTGTTGTGTTGTGAAAAACCAAAGGGATGGAGGCATTTATAGGATTCTTAAACTAATGGTGAGGGAAAGGGAATTCCCTTAGCCAATGGGGGAAAAAGTGATTTTTTTACACCAATAGGATGAAAGTAAGAAATTTTGGACCAATGGGGTGGAGGATAAATTTCTTTGGCCAATGAGGGGAAAGGTAAATTTTTTGGACAATAAGGTAAAAAGATTCCTTTTTGGATCAATGGTAGGTAACGGATAGGGGTGTCAAACGGTGCGGTTTTGATTATTCAATTCGGTTCCAATTCAGTTTATATTTTGATAATGTGAAACCAAAACCGCACTGGAAAGGAATAAGGTGAAATAATAATTGTTTTCATCTGGTTTCAGTTTTAGCAGTTTTTAATCGATTTTTGTTATTCGGTTCACAATTGGTTTACATGTGGTTAATTGTGTTGTTTTAGAAAATGGTTTGCATCCTACAACTAGTGTGAATCCTACATATATTAAATTTCGTCAAGATTTAAGACAATATACATTTATTTTGCCAAAGACAATATACTTTCTATTTAAAAGACTACACATATTATAACTAATTAACTATGATCCTAGAAATTAGAAAATAAAGAAGTGTGATTGTGTGAAAGTGAAGCTCCCTTCTCGGTTAGTACTTTGCTTTTTTTGCCTTCCCTTTTTTCATAGAGACCCATAGAAATTTAAAACACTTTAAGTCATTAATAGTAGGTGCCGGTTAATCATCGGTTTTTTGGTTCGGTTTGGTTCCAAACCAGAATTATGGTCTATAAAACCAAAATCGGATCAATTTACTACGGTGTGGTTCAGTTCGGTTATAACTAGTTGGTTTTAGTTCTGATAAATGGTTCCGATAAATGGTTCTAATTATATATTGACACCCTTAGTTGTGGAGTAGGGTATGCTAGCAGGGTAGTGTAAAATGCATAAGCATTCTCTTCACCCACTGGGTTAGCGGAACACAAATTCTGGCCATTGATGGTGGCACACGAGGCTGGGCAAGGGTGCACCGGGCATGCATGGGTGCACAGGGCAAGCTAGGCATGTGCATAGGGCTGGCAGGCAGCTGGCACAGGGTGTGCCCACTTTGCTTGCTAACTCTTCCAGCACTGTTGGCAGGAGGCACAGGTATATGTTGGGTCATCCTTCCCTTCCTGGCATTCCACTACTGCCAGCCAAGCTAGTGTGGCTTCTCCAATCTGCTACTCTTGCCTGGTCACAGTCAATGTAAAGAGGTGAGATTTGGGGTGTTACAAATTACTAACAATTTAGCCCAATTAGGAAAAACCCTTTGACCTAGGGTTTCTGGCACAACCCTGCAGTCAATTTGGTCTCAATTGGAGTCTAAGAATTGGGGCTTTTTGCTATGGGAGGTTGTACTGGGTTCCCACAAGTGAATTCCCACCCTCAATTTCAATTATTAACCTACCCTACCCCTGGCCGATTCTACCCTAACTCAAAATCACAAGGATGGATTGGGGTATTTACCTTCCTAGGGTTTCTGGGGTGTGCAGATATGTCCATATGCAATTGTCCAGCTCCAAACTCCACTCCTAGTTGTGATGGCATCCTCTGGAAGCTTTCTCTCACTATGGATAGCATATGGGGCAGTTGCACTCTCACTATGGATAGCATATGGGGCAGTTCCAACCACATGGATAGCAGTAGTAGCAGTCGCATCAATAGGAGGAGCAATAGAGAGGGGTAGCAGTTGCACTTTCTATGATACCCTACTTTCTAAACCCTGTCTAATTACCTGTATTGACTTGGTTTGAACATATAGGGGCAGAACCGGAGTGAAATGACATAAGTACCGTATGGAACATAGTAGCAAGAGTGAACTTGAACTCGGGTTGGCCCAACAAGACCGAGCGGGTACCAAGTGTAATATGTACACCCAAGCCTCGCACTTGGACTTACCACGAGGCCATGTATAAGAAGTAAGGGTAGGTGCTAGTAAATTTGGGTGCCTATGCAATTTAATTATAAGTATGAGTTGTCCCCATTGAAGTCCAAGGGGAACACTAGCATGGGCTGAATAGAATGGTATACCCACCTGAGATATACCCACCTGAGAATGCCCACCTGAGATGTACCCACCAATGACTAGAAGATATTTTTTGGGGTCCAGGTATAAAAGGGGAGACATTTACTGTCTTTTCCCTCATTAATGATAATTATCTGTGGGAGAGTAAAGAAGAGAGAGAAAGAAGAAGAAGAAAGAAGAAGGGGAATCGACTGTGGAGCTTCACCGGAGCTAGATCTTGGTACTATGAGCCTAGATTAATGATTAGCTCGTCAGGATCTTCGATTTGAGGTAGGTATTGCACATATTCCAAGAATCTTTGGGGAAACCCCCATTACTAAACCCTCTTTTTGATTTTTAGAAAAGAACCCACTTGGATCTTGCTAATCTTACATGGATAATCAAATCTAAGGACTAATGGAAGGTGTGTACAATCATTTTGAAGGATTTAGAAGGAGTTTTGGTGAAAATCTAGAGTATTTAGAAGTTCTTGAGCAAAAGAAGTGAAATTTGGGGTTTCATTGGTGTTCTTGAGAAAGAGGTAAGAATCTTCTTCTTTTTTTTTATTTGATTTTAGTTCTAAGTTGAGGATACATGATTGGACCTTAGATGAGTGATTTAAGTCACCAGATCGACCCCAAACAAGTTTTCCAAGCCGAAGAGAAGATGAAGAAGAAGGGAGAAAAACTTCGTTTCAAGACTGGGGGTGTTTCATGCCCACCTGTCTTTGAGTTCTAGCCCACCTGAGTTCCCAGGACTCAATTTTTGGGCTCTGGTGTAACTGGCGGGCATGAAATCGGTGGGCTATAAAGCCTGCCTGTCTTTGTTTTATGCCCACCTGTCTTTGAGTTCTGGCGCACCTGAGTTCCCAAAACTCAAATTCTAGGCTCTGGTGTAACCGATGGACATGAAACCGGTGGGCTACGAAGCTCGCTTGTCTTTGGCTCATGCCCACCTGTCTTTCCAGAATGCCTAGAATGAGTCCAAATTGGATGGGTAACACCCATTTATGATTCTAAACCTAACTTTAGTGTTTAAACATGATGATTTTGACCCCAAAATAATGAAATGATAAACCATTATGTTTATCACAGGTTACACTCATTATACGCGTACCCACACATCGGATCTCTTACGTGCTAGGAACAAACACCATGTACATATACAAGTAAGTGGGGAGTGGACTCTGATTTAATTTGAGAATGTTATGCATCATTTAACATATTTTAGTCTAGCCATGTCATCATATCACTTATGTGTAGACTAGACATCACATATACCATATCACGCATTTGAATGTGCATTTACATAATATACTATGCTTTGTGTTATAATTGAATATTCACTATGTCTTAATGTATGTGATGGAGGAATCTCATTTGGACATGATATGCATGCTAGATTTTAGATGCCGTAGTCGGCTTGGAAACGAGTGCATGGTGGCTCGTGGAATGGGACGCGGTGCCATCGTGTAATGTACTATGCTCATGTAGAAGCATGCGGTTAGGATTTACATACCCCCTTATGCTATGACCCTTCCCAATAGGGGTTTACGTGTTGGACTACTATTGGGGGAAGCATCGGGTTACGTTTGTCGAACTCCTACAACGGTTAGAAGTACACATAACTGATCGCTAGGATTGTTAGTAACTAGTGGTATATTCAGAGGGCCATCGTACTGCTTTTATTTCAAGTGGAGTCACCCATTTACTTTTTGTCATTTAAATTTACTGGGAGTTGGCTTACATTTTAAATTCTGGTACCAACGATGGGCCTTCTCTGACAACCTTATGGGCGTATCGTTGGATGGGGTTCGCGGCTCGTACCCAAGGCATACACGCACTGTGGTTGTGAGTAGTAGATAGCCTATGACCTAGAAATGTTGTTAGGCTAATAGGATTAAAATGAATTACATACATATAGGCATATATGTGTTGTGACTGTTTGTATGGCTTTCCTTGTGTGACTTTCCTTTCCACTTACTGGGCTAGTGAGCTCATCCCACGTGCATAACTTTTTTTAGATGATTTTACAGGTTACCCTCTTGGAGATCAGGAGCCGAGCCGAGCCTCACTATGGAGTCTCTCTGAGGACTAGTGGGTCCCTAATGAGTTCAAGCACTATGCCGATTGCACGTGTGAGGATTGTACTGTACGACAGTTGTGACTACTGAGTTATTCTTTTTTATGTACTCCCTTTTGATTACTTGATGCTTAAATTGTTATATTTTTGTGCATATATTATGGCTTCGGACTCAAATGTATATAACTTTTATAACTCAATTTGGGTATCAAGTATTTGAGAAATAATTACAGGTATTATTATGAACAGGTCTTCCACTGAAAATACAGGTCTAATCTTAGTTTAGTAGATGTATGTTGTATTGTAGTTACTATATTGTTGATCCTGGTAGGTTTGTGAGTTAACCAGAGTTAACTCGGTCACCGCTCAGTTCTGTGCGAGTGGGGTGTGACAACGGTGGTATCAAAGTGCGAAAGACTCTACTTGCCTACAATATACTGCTTAGACCCCATAAAAAACTATAGTAGGTATGGGATCGGTGAAGATAAAAACCTTATGAAATGTTTAAAAGCCTTAATTAAATGTAAAATTTGCAACTCTTGCATTTCATGGCATGCATGCATTAATAATTTGAATTCTAGTTAACTAGTTCAAAATTGTCATAATTGAATTCACTTGTTAGCGAAGATTTTAACAAAATTTTGGCAGCATAATGGCGTAAAATGAGAAAACCAAAAAATTTTCAACATGAAACCTGATAGACAACACCTCTTTCTTCTTAGCCTTGGAAGCTTTCCTCTTCTTTGAGGGATCGATAGGTTCCTTGCCTTTTCATGGTGGCATCCTGAAAATGCAAAGAAAATAGATAAGCACATGATGTAAAATGAGAAGTTAAAGTATAAGGAGTACCAAGTTGAGACAAATAGTAGAAGTAGAATCAAAGAAATGAATATAATGATCTATGATAGCATATGGTAGAAAGTTTTAGGAAATGTGATCTAAGATAGCATATTACAAGTTATCAAACCCGAATACCTAAACCGGCCAAGTGATTCAATACATAGGTAAGAAGGATTAAGACGATGGAAATCACTAAGTAAACACAAGTGATGCAAAGTAGTTGATGAGATGATGCATGTGGTGATTGAGGTATACAGTGATCCCAATAAGGTGTAGCCTTAATGTATGAACAAGTCCAAGAATATAGAATATGAGTAGATCCTTTCAAGAGAACACGAGATACATTACTAGATTAAACAAGAGATATCATATCACTATTGGGTTCGAAATAAGAAATGGAAGGATTTCAAACAAGTATACAAAGCATGTAGGAAATTTCAAATTTGGAACCTAGCCAAGTGAAAGGTATACATTTCGATGGAAACAATTATTGATGATTCTAATATGCTTAAGGGACTATGATTCAAATGTAAACAATGAATTCATGGGTGGCTAGGTATAAAATTCCCAAATGTTTTGCCCCTCCTTTTGGGCAAGTTTATATAAGGGTTGAGAACAACCATGCCGCCCAAATTGGGGCAAAGTATGCAATGGAATGAATTGAAAACACAATAGAAGCCCAATATTGCAATGAAAACAAATAAATTCATAATGGGAATGCTAGGTTGACATAGAGGAAAGAAATGAACAGTAGAGCCCCAAAATCGATGATTAGGGCATAAAAAAAAAGGGGAAAATTCTTCAAAGTTTCCATTCTACGGATCAAAGTACTTGGAAACCATAATCTAAGCTCTACATTAGCATATAAATGGTTTTCCATGGAGGAAATAGAAGAAAAAAACCAAATTTCCAACCACATTGATGATTTTCCAATCAAAAAGAGATAAACCCAGATTTTAGAGAAAAAAAAAAGAGGGTTTATGAACCTACCTTAATGATTGTAGGAGGGAGAATACAAATTGAACGGATCATTGAGTCGATTCGACGAGTTGAGTCGTATGAAATCGCCCAAGAATCGCCTGAGTTGAAGTGAAGGAGAAAGGAGAGAAAATAGGCAGAAAAAATAGGGGTTAAACCCTTTAAAACGCATGTCTCGGGCAACTCCGATGGGTATGAAACCAGTGGGGTTCAGCCAGCCATGCCCACTAGTCTTTAGCCCGTCGGTTTTGGTAGCAGCTGCCTGATGCACCCGTATATCCTACATGGCTTGCATTGGTGGATTTGAAGGACATTTTTGAAAAATTATGAGTCTATAGGGGAGATTTGGGCCGACACATATAATGAGATACAAATTTGGAGTTTGAATTATTATGTGCACGTTTCTTCGATTGTTTTGGGATGGAAGTACACAAAGTTGTGTGCTAAGCTTCGAACAATTGTGTAATATGTGTAATACTAACATATATGAAATTTTTATGCAAATCAGGTACACTAGTGATGGTACGCACTAGATCTGAGGGTGTCACTCGAGGTGCACCTCGGGGTCCTCGTCTTGTTGGTAGGCCACCAATCAATAGAAGACCTCAACCTATGGGGCAACCACCTAACCGACAACCCCAAGAGACAATTGATCAGAATGTGGCTCATGAGGATCCACCCATGGCTACACTTCCTAATCCTCCACCAGTACTTGCCTCTGGTGATGTTGAGTACTTGATTCAACAATCGAATCAGATTCTCCAATAACAGTAGGAATTTATGACTACTATGCAACAACAATGGTATGCTGCACTACCAGGTCAGCCTTACCAGGTAGATATTCCACAAGTTCCAACTGGTGGGCCTAGTGTCGGGGCACAAGTTGGAGGTACACCACCTGGCATCAACCCTCAGAACCAAGTTGAAGGTACACCACCCATACTACCATAGGGTACACCTCCATACATGATGCCACCTCCTTACCCATACCATTCGACATATGTACCATATTTTTAGCCGGTGGGCCATACCACAAGAGTGGTGGAGTCATTTAAAAGGAACCTATCACCTACATTCACTAAGGTGGGAAGTGACCCTTTGGAACCGGACCGATGGATCTAAGAGGTTGAGAAGATATTTGAAATGATTGAGTGCACTTATGCTCAAAAGATTATTTGTGCAGGGTTACAGTTTAAGAATGAGGCCAACTCCTAGTGGCAAGCCTCAAAAACCTTATTGTTTGCTACACACCCAAAACCCATATGGGAGCAATTCAAGGAGTTCTTAGTAAATTACTACCCTCGGAGTTTTAGAGACCGTAAGGAAGCGAAGTTCTCAGCCTTGACTCAAGGAAGCAAGTCTGTCCTTGATTATCAGCAACAATTTGAGGCCCTATTCTACTTTGCACCCCCTCACATGAAATTGACTGAAGAAAATGGCAAGAAGTTTCTGAAAGGATTGAAGGTCTCTATTGGCACAATACTTGAGGCATTAGATCTCACCGACTATGCCTTGATTGTACAGAAGGCCAAAACCATTAAAGACAAGATAAAAAGTGAATCATTCCTTACACCTGGAGTGTGGAAGAGAGCGAACCCTTATGTGGACTTGGGCTGCCTGAGTAAGAATTTTCATGGATCATACGGATTTGGTCCTTCATACAGGTAGTCCTACAGGCCATCGGGTTATCCTCCTCGACCTGCTGGTGGGCCAAGCACTACATCTTTTCACCCGAATACCAGTACGGCACCCACAACTACTAGGCCACCTCGGCCTCCACTTGCTATGGGTAAGGCTCAGAGAGCTTCTGCTCCAGTTCAAGCTTTGCAGAACCGTTGTTTTAATTACCATTCTTATGGGCATTTTGCTAAGGATTGTCGAGCCCAACCAGCCTTACCAGCCAATCATCCTTTTGGGTACAGACCTGCTTTGACTCAAGGGAGTCAACCACAAGGAAGGATGTATGCTTTGTCAGCTGAGGAAGTTGAAGCTAGCACAGAAGTGGTAGCAGGTACAATTTAATTTGAGAACTGCCTTCTGGTAAATATTGATGACATGTTTTACTTATATGCATTGATGTATTAGGTGTCCTACCTGTATCAGGTATACCAGCATATGTCTTGTTTGATTCAGAGGCTTCACATTCATTTGTAAAAAAAGATTTGCTGAGAAACTTAACATGACACCCAAGGTATTAGAGCATAAGATGATAATTAGTACACCTACAGGCAAAATTTCACAGTTGAAGGAAGTATATGGGCCATGCACCGTTGAGATCAGTGGGAAGCAATTAGATGCCCAACTCATCAAATTCAACATGCAAAACTTTGATGTTATACTAGGCATGGATTGGTTATCAGCACATCGTGCAAGCGTGATGTGTGCTGAGAAATAGATCAAGGTGGCTGATAATGAAGGGAAGGAACTGATATACCAAGCGGATATGATAAAGTGGGCTAAGAAGGTCCTCATCTCTACTCTGCAAGCGGTGAAATTGTTAGAAAATGGGTGTCAGGGGTACCTAGCATTGGTGATTGATTTAGATGCAAAGATCACAACTCTAGAGGAAGTGGAGGTAGTTAAAGAGTTCCCAGATGCCTTTCCAGATGATCTGACTCAGCTACCACCTGATAGGGAGTTGGAATTTGCTATAGATTTGATTCCTGGAGTTGCCCCGATGTCCAAGGCTCCATACAGAATGGCACCAGTAGAATTAAAAGAATTACAAGTACAGTTGCAAGAACTGTTGAAGAAGGGATTTATATGCCCAAGTTTATTAGTGCTCCAGTGTTGTTTGTTAAGAAGAAGGATGGGAGCCTACGTATGTGCATTGATTACCAGGAATTGAATAAGTTAACCATCAAGAACTGGTATCCATTGCCACGCATAGATGATCTGTTTGATCAGCTACAAGGTACTAAGATATTTTCAAAGATTGACCTCAGATCTGGGTATTATAAACTTAAGATAAAGAGTAGTGATATACCAAAGACAGCCTTTAGAACTCGGTACAGTCATTATGAGTTCTTAGTGTTGTCCTTCGGGTTGACCAATGCACCAGCAGCTTTCATGGATTTGATGAACCGAGTGTTTCACGATGTTCTTGACAAGTGGGTCATTGTTTTCATTGATGATATATTGATCTACTCGAAGTCAGAAGAAGACCATGCAAAACACTTGAGGATGGTACTACGGAGACTGAGAGGGCAACAGTTGTATACGAAATTCAGCAAGTGTGAATTTTGACTCAAATAGGTTAGATTCCTAGGACACGTGGTGTCTGAAAATGGAATCGAAGTAGATCCAGATAAGGTGAAAGCCGTAGTAGACTGGGAGGTACCCAAGAGTGTAACAGAAATTAGAAGTTTCTTGGGTTTGGCAGGTTACTATAGACGCTTCATTGAAAACTTTTCTCGAATTTCAGCACCAATAACCAAGCTGACTAGGAAGGGTATGAAGTTTAATTGGTCAAGGGAGTGTGAAGAAAGCTTTCAAGAGCTAAAGAAGCGGCTAGTGTCAGTACCAGTGTTAACTATTCCTAAAGGCACAAGTGGAATGACAGTGTATATCGATGCTTCCAAAGTCGGATTGGGCTATGTACTTATGTAACACGGCAAGGTGGTAGTATATGCATCCAGACAATTGAAGCACTATTAAAAGAACTACCCTACTCATGACTTGGAGTTAGCAGCAGTCGTTTTTGCCTTAAAGATTTGACGTCACTACTTGTACGGTTAAAGGTGCGACATATACAGTGACCACAAAATTCAAGTACTTTTTCACCCAAAAAGACTTGAATATGAGACAAAGGAGATGGGTTGAGCTTATGAAAGATTATAATTGTGATATTCAGTATCAACCATGAAAGGCCAATATAGTGGCAAATGCTTTAAGCCAGAAAGCTCAAACTATGTCACTTTCCTATCAAGTTGTCAGTCCAGAGCTCGTACAGGAGGCGATGTTAATAGAAAAAATCCTCTTGTACGTGGGAGCGACCTTGGAACTAGAACACCAGGTAGATGATGTTCAATAGTTTACTATGTCCTTGCTGGCTCTATAGGTACACTCATCCATCAAGGAAGAAATCATAATGAAACAGCCTTTAGGTCCTGAGTTGCAGTGCATCAGAGAGAAGATTCAAGAGTAAACAATGAATGACCCTCGCTTTACATTAGCCACTGATGGGGCACTATTGTTTCAGGGCAGATTGTGTGTACCTTACGACAAAGTAATACAAGACAAAATAGTAAAGGAAGCACACAGTTCTGAGTACTCTCTTCATCCTAAAAGTACCAAGATGTACAAAGACCTAAAGCAACACTATTGGTGGCCAGTAATGAAGTCCACAATAGCTTTGTATATGTCGACTTGCCTTGTATGTCAGAAAATCAAAGCTGAACGGCACCGACCTTTTGGCACTCAACCACTCCTAGTACCTGATTGGAAGTGGGATAACATTACAATAGACTTCGTCACTGGACTACCACATACACCCAAGGGAATGGATGCAATTTGGGTAGTGGTTGATAGGCTTACTAAGACAACTCGCTTTATTCTGATCAGGACCAATTACACCATGGATAAGCTGGCACAGCTTTACAAGGATAATGTTGTATGCTTACATGATGTACTAGTGAGCATTGTATCCGACAGAGACCCGAGGTTTACCTCTAGATTCTGGAAAAGTCTCCAGCAATCCTTGCAATCACAATTGAATCTGAGTACGGCCTTCCATCCACAGACAGACGGACAATTCGAGCGGGTAATACAGATATTAGAAGATATGCTCCGAGCCTGCGCCATGAAAATGAGTAGTAGTTAGGAGGATTATATACCTCTTATGGAGTTTGCTTACAACAACAGCTACCAAACTATAATTAGGATGGCTCCATATGAAGCATTGTATGGCAGAAAATGCAAAACTCCTCTATACTGGGATGAAGTAGTTGAACGTCGAATGCTTGGAGCAAAAATGATTTAGATGGCATGTGATAAAGTCGATGTCATTAGAGAAAGAATTAAAGAAGCCCAATCACGTCAAAAGAGCTATGCAGATAGCTATAGAATGAAAATGGAATTCCAAGAGAGAGAGAAAGTGTTCCTCAAAATATCTTCTACCAAAGGTCTGCGTAGATTTCACAAGAAAGGCAAGTTAAGTCTGAGATACATTAGGCCATTTGAGATTTTGAAGCGAGTTGGGGTAGTAGCATACATGTTGGCATTACCAACTTCCCTCAGCAATGTTCACAATGTCTTTTATGTATCCATGTTGAACCGATACGATCATAATCCATCCCACGTGCTACCTGTGGAACTGGAATACTTAGAAGCTGATTTGACATATGAAGAACATCCGACTGAGATCTTAGATCGGAAGGTGAAAACTCTCCGCAACCGCTCTATTGCTTTCGTGAAGATTCGGTGGGCCAACCACCCAATCAAAGAGGCATCTTGGAAGAAAGAAGATGATATTCAAATTTTGTATCCTCATCTTTTCGGACAACCAAGTACTACAATTTTGGGGATGAAATTTTCAAAAAGTGGGGGGATAATGTGATACCCTACTTTCTAAACCCGATCTAATTACCCGTATTGACTTGGTTTGATCATATAGGGGCTGAACCGGAGCAAACTGACGCAAGTACCATATGGAAAATGGTAGCAAGAGTGATCTTGAACTCGGGTTGGCCCGACAAGACCAAGCGGGCACCAAGTGTAATACGTGCACCCAAGCCTTGCACTTGCACGCACCATAAGGCAATGTACAAGAAGTAAGGGTACGTGCTAGTAATTTTGGGTGCCTATGCAATTTAATTATAAGTATGAGTTGTCCCTATTGAAGTCCACGTGGAACACTAGCAATGGGCTGACTAGAATGGTATACCCACCTGAGATATACCCACCTGAGAATACCCACTTGAGAATGCCCACCTGAGAATGCCCACCTGAGATGTACCCACCTATAACTAGAAGATATTTTTTTGGGCCCAGGTATAAAAGGGGAGACATTTATTGTCTTTTCCCTCATTAATGGTAATTGGTCGATGGGAGAGTAAAGAAGAGAGAGAAAGAAGAAGACAGGAAAAAGAGGAAGAAGAAGAAGAAAGAAGAAGAAAGAAGAAGGGGAATCAACCGTGGAGCTTCACAGGAGCTGAGTCTTGGTATTTTGAGCCTGGATTAATGATTAGCTCATCGGGATCTTCGATTTGAGGTAGGTATTGCACATATTCTAAGAATCTTTGGGAAAACCCCCTTTCATAAACCCTCTTTTTGATTTTTAGGAAAAAACTCACTTGGATCTTGCTAATCTTATATGGATACTCAAATCTAAGGACTAATGAAAGGTGTGTACAATGATTTTGAAGGATTTTGAAGGAGTTTTGGTGAAAATCTAGAGTATTTGGAAGTTATTGAGTAAAAGAAGTGAAATTTGGGGTTTCATTGGTGTTCTTGAGAAAGAGGTAAGAATCTCCTTCTTTCATTTGATTTGATCTTAGATCTAGGTTGAGGATACATGATTGGACCTTATATGAGTGATTTGAGTCACCGGATCGACCCCAAACAAGTTTTCCAAGCCGAAGAGAAGATGGGGAAGAAGGGGGGAAAACTTCGTTTCAAGACTGGGGGTGTTTTGTGCCCACTTGAGTTCCCAGAACTCAATTTCTAGGCTCTGGTGTAACTGATGGGCATGAAACCAGTGGGTTATGAAGCCCGCCTGTCTTTGTTTTATGCCCACCTATCTTTGAATTTTGGCCCACCTGAGTTTCCAGAACTCAAAATTTTGGCTCTGGTGTAACCGACGGGCATGAAACCGGTGGGCTACGAAGCCCGCCTGTCTTTGGCTTATGCCCACCTGTCTTTCCAGAATGCCCAGAATGAGTCCAAATTGGATGGGTAAACCCCATCTATGATTCTAAAGCCAATTTTAGTGTTTAAACATGATGATTTTGACCCCAAAATAATGAAATGATAAACCATTATATTTATGATAGGTTACACTCATTATACGCGTACCCACACATTGGATCTTTTACATGTCGGGAACAAGCACTGTGTACATATACAAGTAAGTGGGGAGTGGACTCTGATTTAATTTGAGAATGTTTTGCATCATTTAACATATGTTAGTCTACCATGTCATCATATCACTTGTGTGTAGACTAGACATCACATATGCCATATCACGCATTTGAATGTGCATTTACATAATATGTTATGCTTTGTGTTATGATTGAATATTCATTATGTCTTGATGTATATGATGGAGGAATCTCATTTGGACATGATATGCATGCTAGATTTTAGATGTTGTAGTTGGCTTGGAAACGAGTGCATGGTGGCTCGTGGAATGGGACGTGGTGCCATCGTGTAATCATACTATGTTCATGTAGAAGCATGTGGTTAGGATTTACATACCCCTTTGTGCTATGACCCTTCCCAACAGGGGTTTACTAGTTGCGTTACTATTGGGGGGAAGCATCGGGTTACGATTGTCGAACTACTACAGTGGTTAGAAGTACGCACGGCTGATCGCTAGGATAGTCGATAACCCTGGTAGTATATTCAGAGGGCCGATCATACTCCTTTTATTTTAGGTGGAGTCACCCATTTACTTTCTGTCATTTAAATTTGCTGGGAGTCGGCTTGCATTTTAAATTCTGATACCAACGATGGGCCTTCTCTGACAACCTTATAGGCGTATCGTTGGATGGGGTTCGCGGCTCGTACCCGGGGCATTTGCGCATTGTGGTTGTGAGTAGTACATGGCCTATGACCTAGTAATGTTGTTAGGCTAATAGAATTAAAATGAATTACATACATATAGGCGCATATGTGTTGTGACCGTTTGTATGGTTTTCCTTGTGTGACCTTCCTTTCAACTTACCCGGCTAGTGAGCTCATCCCATGTGCACAACTCTTTTTAAGTGATTTTACAGGTTACCTGCCTGGAGATCAGGAGCTAGGCGCCACTGTGGAGTTTCTCTCTGAGGACTGGTGGGTCCCTGATGAGTTTGAGCACCGTGCCGATCGCACGTGCGAGGATTGTACTGCATGACAGCTGTGACTCCTGAGTGATTCTTTTTTATACTTTTTGATGTACTCCCTTTTGATTACTTAATGCTTAAATTGTTATATTTTTGTGCATATATTATGCCTTCAGACCCAAATGTATATAACTTTTATAACTCAATTTGGCTATCAAGTATTTGGGAAACAATTACAGGTATTATTATGAATAGGTCTTCCGCTGAAAACACAAGTCTAATCTTAGTTTAGTAGATGTATATTGTATTGCAGTTACTGTATTGTTGATCCTGGTAGGTTTGTGAGTTAACTAGAGTTAACTCGGTCACCGGCTTAGTTTTGTGCAAGTAGGGTGTGACACTCTCTCTCTCTTTCTCCTTTCCCTTCTTCTTCTTCTTCCTTCCTTCTTTCTTCTCTTCTCCTTTCTTTCTTCATTCTTCGCCCTTTATGTTTTCCTTCATATGAGGCAGCAAAGGGGAAGGCAGTAGCCGACCCTTGCCCATATAAAGGACCAAAACTGACCTTAGGGTCTGTTTGGTTTTCTACCTCTAGAAAAAATATTTTTTGTTATTATTTTAAATTTAATAACTAAATATAAGGTAACTAGTTGGACATGCAATTTGGTCCTTTAGAACCCTTAAACATGTCCCCATACATGGTGGAAATGAGTGGAATTACCCCACATAGTAGTGGTGCCCACAGATAAAAAATCTTATTTCTGGGCATTTGACTACTGCAACCGGCTAGCCAATTGGTCAGTTGGCCAACTTGCCGATTGCCTTCATTTTTGTCTTCTAGCTGTCCCAGTCTCTGATTAGGGTAGTCCACTATATGTGGGACCTTTTCAACACTTTTAGACTGGTTTACCCCCTCTTACTTAACTATTCTAGTTGTTAACTTCTTCCCTACAAAGCTGTATGGCTGTATGCATGGGGTGCATAGCCTACAGTTCAACATTCCACTTCTCACTCATGTTCCATCTCCAGGGTTTGGTTGTTTCAAAATTTAGGGTGTTGATCTTCATTTGTGGCTCACCTGATCTGTTTCTTTTTGGTCTAATTTTAATCTGGCAGATGCTCTGTTTTTGGGAAGATTTTGTCAGTAGTGAGATTAACTTCTATTTTGGGCACTATTTACCTCCCTGAGATTTTGATCTCAGATTCTGGTTTTTATTTCTCACCTCTTAACCTGCCATTTGATCATTACTAGTTTGTGGGGTTTTCATATACTATTGACATACTACATTTGACTAGAATCTGATCTCAAATTCTGGGTTTTTATCTCACCATGATGTAGGGGCGGTTGAGTGTGAACTTTGCACCGGAATGTGGTCGTTGATGATCTCGGAGAAGGGAGAGACATATGGAAGGAAGAAGAAGAGAGAGCCTCGCAAAATTCCACAAAATCCTTCGGTGGGACTTTCTGTGGAGATGGGGTGGGAGAATTAGCCTGCCAGCTCAACTGACAAGGGCATTAATTATTGGATACCTTGTTTGTTGGTTTATCAAGGAAAGGCATCCAAAACAATCCTTGATTTTAGGGTTTTATGGGAAACATATGTATTATCCCATCCCTTTTTTCCTTTTCCTCGTTTCTCTTGCAAACAAATAGGCACTTAGGGTTTCTCTATTTGAAGAGGATGAAGATGAAGTTGTGTTTGAGGAGGGAGAAGGAATCTGTGGGTGGCAGTAAGGGAGTCGGGTAGGCTAAGGATGGGTTGATGGGGAGAAAATGACTCCCATCTCTTAGGAGTTGTTGAATTCTACTTTCCATGTGTCCCACACAGAGATAGGGTTGGGTGAGGACCAAACCTCATTGTCCTAATATCAACAAGCCCCTAGAAAACAAGGAAATTGATACACACCAAGCATCAATGTACTTGAGAGGAGTTGATCAAGTGGCCAACCCTCAGGCAATAACTCTATTGAGCACTACAACCAGAGGCCAAGGTGTGCAACGAGCAACTTAAGTCTTCATATTCTCTATCATCCCTTATACGCCACCTTTATGGTTCTTTATGCAAAGAAGCATAGATTTTCCAATTCTCCCACGGGTAATACATTATATGTAAAGGGCAACAAATTGGAGAAGAAGAAAGCAACGAAGGGAAAAGAAGAAAGAAACGGTACCGAGCGTGTTATTTATTACTCCGACACCTAAGGTAGGATTTGCTACTATCTAGGGCTTTTATTTTTGGTGAAAATTTGCTACTTTCTAGGTAAGGGAAAGGGGAAGGGTGTATGTATGATGAGAAATACTCTTTAATCTACAGTTTTAAACGTATTGTAGGTTTAAATCCATTAGATCAGAAATTTTTAATTCACATTTTTCAATGTTTCCCAATTGATTCACAAGGCTGAAGAACTTGATCTACGGACCAGAACATAGATTGAGGTGTACACCGTCATCTCTACCTCGGTATTTTCCCAGCTTGCATGTCCGGAAGGTCCCTACAGACTCTTGTACTCCCTCTCTCTCCTTTGAGCTTCACAGTCACACCAGCCATTTTCCAGAGCAGAGTGGTGATCTTTACATTGATTTCTTTCTTATTCTTTTCATTATAAACACAAATTCAATGAATTAGAGGAAGAAGAAGAGCCCAGATTTTCTTAAGGTATGTGGTCACTCAAGAGACTAGATTTCTATGATTTTTTTTTCTCATTTTTTTCTCCTATAGTTTGTTGATGATGGGGGAAATGGGTATTTATTCAAATGGAATTGATTTTTTTTGTTCTTTTTGACGGGTTTTTGTGGAATTTTCTGAAGATTGCTGCGTCTCTAACATGTTATTGTCAGAAATTATAGCTAAACTTTCATTTCAATAGTCAGTAAGCTCATAGGTTACTGGTCCCATATGCTATCTGTTGAAATGTGATGATTTTGATTTTGTGCAATTTGTTTTCTGCTTGATGGTTGCTATGGAATTTATAGACGCTCGACCAACTTGAAAATGTCTCGTGAGAGTTGATGTTATTATGTTATTTTTTTCCCCTCTGAGTTGAGTTTATTTATATATTTATCTTGGTAATCTGAATGCTCCTGTCAACCACTGGTGAGCGATCGTAGATGAGTTCTTTTTGGAGATTTTGAAACTTGGCCAGATTGCCAAGTTTTACGAATGAGAAGTCTGTTGAACCCAGATTCCATTTTTGTAGATCGGTTAATTTTCCTTTTATTTTTGTTCTTTTATTCCAATAAAAGATGTAGTAAAAATCTGGATTTCTGATTCATCCTACACAATTATATCCAGAGATTCAGATAAAAATATGAAAAATAGAGGAATAAGGGAGGGAGAGTGGACAGTCCTGACTAGGTCACTTTGAGGGTTATTAAACCTACCTTCTTTTTATTATTTATTTATCTATTTGTTTTTGATGGGTCATACAAGATAATGGAATAATTACTAGATATTAACAATAGCATTCTTGGTTCAAGTGTCCCTATTATCTCCTTAAAATACTATTTCTCGCATGCTCTGGGGAGGATACACTTGCCTCATTTTGCCTCTTTTATGTTTTCGGGAAGGTATCTTACGCTTGCTATATCCTGTATGCAACATGCTGATGGTCATCTTGCCCCAAGTCCTGCGTCATTAATATACTTTTACATCCTTCTCAGAATGGGTGTGGCTTTTCAGTTATTACTTTAATACTTCCATCAGCATAAAAGAAATTCTGCTAGCACACTGGTGGGATCAAACCTTGTTGAGAGCAAAATTAATTGCTCTTCTTTACCCTAGAGTGTCATGCTGCATTCTCATTAAATTGACTACTACCATTACCAGCAACTAAGATAATCCATTCAATGTAAGGTTTCCTATTTAATGAAGCGAATACAAAATGACTTAGGAATAAGATCGTCTCACTCTACCACTTTATAGTTGACATTTTTGCATATAATTTATCTCTGGTGGTGATCAGCCTTCTTCATTTCTGTAGGAATCAGGAAATCATATCAGCTTTGCAAAATTGTAGGCTAGTTATCATGAGAAAACCCAACAAATTCAGTATGCCCTAAGAACCCGATTATTGGACTTCGAATTGTATTCGTGACTTCCTTTGTGGCATTGAGCAAATTTCCTATATCGTTTCTTTTGCCCATGTCATTGCCATTTGGGGATGGTCCTTATGGCATCGTTTTCGTCATCTACTTTCACCTTTAGCTTATCATCAATGTTATCCACTTAACAGAAGTTCTCTGATGGGTTATGGTCTGCCTATCAATTGATTGTTTGACATACCTAATAAATTCTGCAGTTTCTCAATAATTTAGTTTCTCATGAACATGGTTTCAAGTCTCGATACAATATGACCAGTAAGGTCTGATACTATCAAGATTGGCCATGTCGATTTGATAAAGAACTTGATGGAGGGCCGGTAGGGGTAGGGAAGAAATCCCTGAGAGGGGTCTCAGAGTTGCAGGGGAGAGGGAGAAATTGCATTAAGAAGAAGGGGGAAAAGGGAATCACTCACACATGCCCGCAGGCTTCACAAATACTCAAACTTAATTCATCTTCTCAATCTGTCTAATAAGTTGGATTACATGCCCTTATATAATAACTGAAAATTAAAACTTGCCTAATAAAATCTAAAACTGAAATTAGCAACTTCTAATTACTTCATAAATTCTAACTAATGAAATTAGAAACAAAATAAACTCAAACTGGTAACTCTCTAATTAACTAAGAACTACCCAAAAATAAAAGATTACATATCTTTCCAAATAAAATAAATCATTATTTCTTAAATAAAGTAAATCCTAAGATATTCTATTAATCCCAAAAATCAAATTGGATCCGGTTCGTCTCGATTGGGATTGCCTGAAAGGTCAACCCGATTCAGCCTCAATTCTGCATCAACTCCCCTGAAATTGAGAAAAACTCGTCCACGAGTTTTAAAGAATGATAACAATAAGAACTCATGAACAATGGTGAATTGCTTGTCGTTTGCATCACGAACAAAATCCATGAGGTGCAGTTTTGGAGGTGTAGTTAAGTCCGAAAAATCATGGGGAAGAACGAATTTATGATAGTGAACCACTGGCACTGCATTGATGGCCATCATTACCTGATCCATGATTTTTGCACTTTCCGTTGTCATCTTTTGTTCCACAATAGGACATCGTCCACTTGTGTTGATGCCTCTGATTCAACTTGTGGTTGTATTGGGGGTATCACTTTCTTTGACGCAACCAATCCATGGAGATTAAAATTTTTATGCATGTGGTAAGGCTGGAGGGTGAACACATTGTTGTCATGATCAAGAATACTGTCTTGTTGTTCCAACCAGCCTCGACCCAATTTAATGATGCGTTGAGGCGAGTCAAACACTTCACAAAAAACACCATCATAATAAGGAGGAACAGAAAATTCAACAAATACAATATCCTCTGATTAAAAAATAATCTAACTGGCCTTTGACAACATATCCACCACAGATCTGGAGACAATTGTCATTTAGTTGCTCATCAATTAACAATTTAACAGACTTTCCATTGGGCAATCGCACTCCAAATTTGAACACAAAGGAATCCATGATCAATCTTGTGCCGGAATTGCTATGGGCTTTACAAAAATAAGACAACAACTCCAATAATCAAGTGGGTGGTAGAACTGTAAATATGGAGGGTCTTTTTTTTTTTTTTTTTGTGTAAGGATGGCAGAATTGTAAATATGTAGAAGTCCTTGAGTGAGTGGCACACTTGTAATTATGGAAAGTCCTACTCTAACACAAAAAGGTTAGGTGGGTGGAGAGTAGATTTGAAAATTAGAAACAATTATGGAGAAAAGAAATAATAAAAAAGGTAGGGGTAGTTTTGGGATAAGGGAAAACTTAACGAAAAGGACAATAAGAATCGTGGGGTGGGGTTCAATACCATAAAGGGAAAGAGATTCTCTTCCATGGAATCAGCGGAGGAGAAACCAGCAAGAGGAAGCTGGGTTGCACAGAGGAGGGGGGTCGGCGACTTCCTAGAAGAGAGTTGAGACTCTGATTGAAGAGGTGACCGGTGGTGCGAGGGCGGAACATAGAGAAAACTAGGTATGTAATTTTTTTTTTTTTTTTTTTATCTCGTTGAACCCAGAAAGGGTTGCTGAAGCTACTGGAAGAGAAAGGGAGAACAACGCCTTCAAAACAGAGTTCTTTTGCTCTTCTCTTCCTTTTCTGTTTCTCTTCCTTTTCTTTTTTTCAGCCTGCTATCACCCTCTCTGCTGCTTCTCCGACTTCGACTTCTCCTTTTTTTTTTGGCTGTCGAAACCCTATAAAAGGGGTCAATCACGGAACTTGGGAAAGAATGGGGGGGTGGGCGGTGAGACAGGGGATCGATTCTTCTCTGGAAGAAATCATTTTTTTTTTTTAATTTTTTTTTCTTTTTTGGGAATGGAAGGGAGGGATTAGGGTGTCCTCGGATAGAGACAGGGAATGGGGAAGAGAATAGGGAGAGAAAGGGAGTAGGTGAGAGTAGCAGGGACGGGTTGTGGGATGGAGTTGTCTTTCAGTAGAGCAAAGAAAGGGATCCTTCGCCTCTGATACCACTTGATGGAGGGCCGGTAGGGGTAGGGAAGAAATCCCTGAGAGGGGTCGCAGAGTTGCAGGGAAGAGGGAGAAATCACACTAAGAAGAAGGGGGGAAAGGGAGTCACTCACACACGCCTGTAGGCTTCACAAATACTCAATCAAACTCAATTTATCTTCTCAATTTGTCTAATAAGTTGGATTACATGCCATTATATAATAATTGCAAATTAAAACTTGCCTAACAAAATCTAAAACTGAAATTAACAACTTTTAATTACTTCATAAATTCTAACTAATGAAATTAGAAACAAATTAAACTCAAACTGGTAACTCCCTAATTGACTAAGAACTACCCAAAAATAAAATATTGCATATCTTTCCAAATAAAATAACTCATTCTTTTCTAAATAAAGTAAATCCTAAGATATTCTACTAATCCCAAAAATCAAATTGGATCCGGTTTGTCTCGATTGGGATTGCCTGAAAGGTCAACCCGGTTCAACCTCAATTCTGCATTAGAACCGGTACACATTATATTTTTTTACAGAACTATATCGACTCGATATAGAAAAGTGCACTCGATACACAGGTTGTAGAAATCAAATTCCCATTTTTTGAAATAAAATTTCTTTCTCCTCTCTGATTTTCTGGAAAAAATCTAAGTGGATCCTATCCACACTAAAAAATGAGATAGGAGTGATCGAACAAGCAAAAATTTACACTTGCCAATGAATATTTGATTCGCATAGGTTTTTTGTTTTCAAATATTCTTGGTTAATTGCTTCTTACTACTTATTAGTAGGTTTGATATTGTACTTGCCAATAAAAATTTGAATCACTTAGATGCTGTAAAGATAGAGATAACTTGGCATTGGTTGGATAGCATTATTTATTGCTCATTTATGGTACACAATGCTTAAAATTCTTGCTTTGCATGTATCATAATTCATAAGCAAATCCATGTATATCAAAGCTTATCTAGCGTCTCTTCAATACGTATCTGAAAAAAAGGGCGTACCAGTGCGCGAGGCTCCCGCAACTGTGGTGTCTGGGGAGGGTCATAATGTATGCAGCACCTTGCTTCGCAAAGAGGCTGTTTCCTGGCTCAAACCTGTGACTACTTGAAACCTTGCCCATGAATAAGATGAAAGATATCTTTTATCAACTTGTTTAGCTTTGATTATGACAATCTTCTCTGTTGTGGCTTCAACTAGCTAGGGTGGTTTATGGCATGATTCTCCTCCATTTGAAGACGTCTCTCTCATGAAAAAATGATAAGGTCTATATGACATGGGTCTATGTGTGGTTCTTGGGTGTATAATGCAGGAGTAGATTACAAGAAACTACCCCAGCAATTTATAACCCCAAACAATACCAATAGGACCAAGAAACAAAGAAATTATACCATCAAATAAACCTTCAAGGATACAATACCCATATAGGAGCAAAACCAGCCCAAAACACAATCCGATAGGAGAGAGAAAGACCTACTATAGAGCTGAAGAGAGTGAGGTGCGGCCAGGTCTGTAGGAGTCCAATTGAGTTGCACTCTTAGGCGTAGATAGTCCCTAGGGAGGGTACAAAAACCTCCAAAGTTGAGAGGATTCTGACTGCTGGTTGTGAAGTTACAAGCTTTCTTGATTTTCTGACTTAGGAGAAATAATCGCAGGCTTCAGGAGAGAGAATCAAATCTGGTTTGTAACTTGGACAGATCTGAACTTTTGAATACTCACAACAGTCGTATACTTCAACAGCAGTAACTTTAGGATAAAATAGAAAGTTTTAAACAAGAAGAAACAAAGGGAAAAGTGGGGGAGGAGCGGCTGTCTCGGCTCGGGCTTCTCACCCACAGCTATCCCGGCTGTTCTAAGCAATTGACTGCAATTATTCTTTATTCAAAGATGAAATTATGAGTACATAGGATCCTCTATTTATAGAGGGCAGAATAGTAATCAAACTACTACTAGGCGCTAGTTTCTCAATAGGACTAGACACTCCTACTACAACTAGGAATTCAAAATTGGACTAGGAATAATAAACTTATGTGGAAAACAAATAGAGTCCTAAGACAATTTGGACTCGACATATCACTTACTCAACTCGATGGGCCCAATGGCCCACTAATTAATTAAAAACAACTATTAATTATTCCCCTAGCCGATGGGCCCAATTGGCCCTTATTTGTACTTAGCCACTCAGGTGGACCAAGTAGGGGTTCGGCTGGCTTCTTGGCTGGACCCTAGCCACTTAGGTGGACTAAGGCTGGACCCTTCTTCCTCTCATATTTCCTTCGATAATGTGGATCTACATCAGTGTATGTATGTGATTAGAGTTGGATCGTTTCGATTGTGAGATCCTAGGATACAAGGACTTGGATAATAGGGATGTGCCAGATTGATGCACATCATACATACCATTTAACCACAATTTCCAAGCAAGAGAGAAAATTAATAAGCTTGATGCATTCATTATTTATGTCCAAAAAATGAGAAGGTGAACAAAATAATGGCATTGGTGAAGAAGAACTCTACATGTAATTGTGTACTAAAAAATCTGTCAAGTTAAACGGGTATGGACAGTTTGACTTGTTTTAATGCAAGTCCACAGTCTATGTTGTGTGTTTGAGCAAGTAATTGGTATTTATCTAATCCATAAAAGGGAGAAAAAAAGAGTCCAGATTTGTAGGATTCTGCCGTAGTTGTTCAGGCCTTGCCTAGATCACAAGGCCACCTGGGATGCCCTGGGTTACAGGTTGCCTTAAAGTAAATGTGCCCAGTCCAGATTAGGGTAGAAAGTAGCAAAAAAGAGGAAACGAAGAGGAGAAAAAAGGGGAAGAAGAAGAATAAGTAAATGAAAGAAAGAGGGAAAAGGGAAGAAAAAAAAGAAGAAAGCATACCGAGAATTGGCAGAAAAGTATGGGCAGTTAAGGCCTTGCCTCAGGTGCCTTGGCTTTGCGCTAGGCCTCAGCTGGCCATCACCTTGTCTCATTGTGATCCCATGATAACTATGGATACTACACGTATCCCATATCTGTAGTCATGTCATGTATGACATGGGTTTTTAGAAAAAAATGAAGGGTCGACGTGTCACATGATAATATCCCATATGACATTACTAAAGATGATGCAAGTGCACAGCCTTGGACTGATCCAAACCTGTATGGGTATCCAGATGGAGATGAACCGGATCCAATTTGAAATCAAAGCTACCAATTTGGAACCAAAGCTATTAAGATCTTTTAAGATTTATTTGCTTCTATTTTGGGATTAACATGAAATCATTTATTTTGTTTGCTTAAGTAGGAGATAGCTGTTAGGATCTAGTTTCCAATTAGTTTCAATTAATTTAAGTTTCCAAATTATAGTAGGTTTCCTTTCATGGTGGGTTTTCTTTTGTTATTTATACCAATGCAACCGATGGAGATTTCAGAGCTGAATGATAAATTGTTTTTTTTGGTTGAAACCTTGGTGGTTTTGATTGGTCGTGTGACCTTCTTCCCCCCTCTTGTGCAATCTCTCTTTCCCTATGTTCTTATTTCTTTCTATTTCTTCTCCTTCCCTGTTCATTTTCTGCAACCAGCGACAATACCAGATTCCTGAAAAGCCTTGCTGAATCGTTAATCCTAATCAATCGGTCCCAAGCTTTGGGTCAAAGGTAAGCCCTTCCCCGGGTGACCAAACCCTTAGAGTTTCTTTCCTTAGATTCGACCCTGCTGTGAGAAACGAAACCTGCAACTCAGATCTGAACCTACAGCCATCGCTCTATCTGGTTCCAGGGATTATTACAGATTTCGTGGTTGAGGATGGGATGCTTGCAGCATCGATTCAAGAGTAAAGTGAATTCTGAACTTCCTCCTGAAATTTCGATCCAATTGGAGTCCTCATGAGAGATCTCTTGAATCAGATTTGATTCGACCACCACTGTTTGTCCAAGGTTGAAGACAACCCCCAAATCTTGGGTTGTGTTAATACATCTTGTTGAATAATGAGTTATTGTAATAACGGGTTTTAGGGGTTATATCCAAACAGACCCTTAACTCTTTTACGGTTTTATTTCATTATAAATAAGAGAGGACTGTGCTGATTAATGCCCAAGTCCAAATTTCCCCAATTCTTCGTTGTATCAGAGCAGGTTTACTCACAAAAATCCTGAACTCCATTCCCTCACTCTCCTTCCATTGCCCTACCCTTCCTACACTGCCCATCCATCGCTGCCGCCCTCCCTCCTCTCTCTTTCTTTCTCCGTTGCGCTGCACACCCATCACCGCTGCCCTCCTCTCTCTCTCTCGCGCGCTACACACCGCCGCCGCCGCCGCCGCCGCCGCTCTCTCTCTCTCTTTTGTGCTAAACCAGCCATTGCCGCCGCCACCCTCTCTCCCTTTTTGCGCTGAACCAGCCACCACCGCTGCCACCTCTCTCTCTCTCTCTCTCTCTCTCCCTCTCTCTCTCTCTCCCTCTCTCTTTTGCGGTAAACCAGCCACCGCCACCCTCTCTCTCTCTCTCTATGCACACCTAAACCCTAAACCTAACCCTAGACCTACACTAATATTGTCAGCCAAACCCTAACCCTAACTCCCAAGCCCACTGCCCCTTTCTCTCTTTCTCTCTTTCTCTCTTTCTCTCTCTCCCCTTGTGCCACACGATTTCCATTTAAGGGGCGATTTTTCCTTTTTTAGGCTCTCTCCCTTGGTAGTGAGTGTTCTCCCACCAAGGGCTCTTGTTCGACTCTGTTATTGATTCAGACCCCTATGTTTGGTTAGATCTGGATTGGGGGCTATTCTTGTGGTTATTTGTTGAATCTGCACCCATGGCGTTTGAAGATTCTGGGACATCAGTTACTCAGGAAGGAGGGTGCCGTTCCTTTAATCATGAGTACACTCTCTTCCCTACTAGCACCATCAAGTTAGATGGGAGCAATTATCTGATCTTGTCTCGGTCTTATTACCTGTCAATTGCTGGTCGTGGTTATGTTGGATTTTTCACGGGTGATTCAGTACGTCCTACTACTATTGGTTCTGCTCAGGACAAATGGGGCGTTGCAAATTGAATGGTAATGTCCTATCTTATTAACTCTACGTCCGCTTCTATTGCTCGTATATATTTGTTACTTGATTCTACTGCCTAAGATCTGGAAGGCCGCTAAGGCCACCTATTCCCACGTGGGAAAATGTGCCTAGTGTTTTGAATTGAGGAAAAAGGTCCATCGGGCTACTCAGAAGAAACTTTATGTGGCTCAATATCACTTTGATCTGCAGGTTATGTGGAATGAGATTGACTATTATGAGACATATTAACCTGTTTGTGAGATTGATGTTGTTGGGTTTAAGAAGCGTGAGGAAGAGCAGTGTGTTTATGATTTTCTAGCGGGTCTCAATGTGGAATGTGATCAGATTAGGGTTAATGTGCTTAATCGTGATCCTTTACCCACTGTTGAGGAGCCTATTCTCTAATTCAGGTCGAGGAGCAACATCGATTTTAGATGCTATAGCCTATTTCTCAGGATTGTTCTGATTTGGTTTCTACTGTTGGTATTGGTTTATGGACTGCAAACCCATCCTCTACTGATAAACCAATTGTTAAATGTGACTACTGTGGTAAGGAGCGTCACACCATGGAGAGTTGTTGGAAGCTCCACGGATGCCACGCTAACGCTCGTGGTCATAATCAGAGTCGTGGGAAGAACATATAGGCCAATCAATCTGAGACTACAACCAATTATGATAGCTCGACTACTACAGGATCCTCCCCTACTGACGAGGTGGTTATGCTTCGTCTTATGCTGACTCATATGGGATCCTCAGCTGCTGGTGCTGCTGTTGGTTCCTCTCTACCAATAATCACTGCCTCCCACTCAGCCCAGTCAGGTACTATATTCTGTGGTCATAGCGCATCTGTTGCTCCTAGGCTTGGATAATCGGCTCCGGGGCTACTGATCATATGATTGGTTTGCACACCTTTTTTTTCTATCTATTGCTCTTCACTTCAGGTAATACCAAAGTTCGTGTTGTTGATGGTTCCCTTTCACCTATTGCTATATCGGGTTCCATTTAGTGCTCTCCTTCGCTGTCTTTATCCTCTGTTACATGCTCCTCAGTTTTCTACTAATTTATTGTCTATTGGTAGTATTACTAAAGATTTGAGCTGTAAAGTCACTTTCTTTCCTACTCACTGTGTGTTTCAGTACTTGGTGATAGGGGCAATGATTGGCAATGGTAGAATGAGTGGTGGTCTCTATTACTTAGACACTGGTCCCTCACGGGCTCTTCACGCATCTTTTGATTTAGCACTCTTAGAACTTTTGGGTTGGCATTGTCGTCTAGGTCACCCCTATAGGGCATTTTATCTAGATTATTTCCTGCTTTAGTTAGACACTGTACTATGGATCAGTTTACTTGTGATGCATGTGTTTTGGCGAAACAAACTCAGAATTTTTATCCTATTTCTGATAGAAGAAGTAATGTTCCTTTTGCTTTGATTCATTTTGATGTTTGGGGCCTCGCCCACCATGTCTCTATTTCTGGCTATAGATGATTTGTTACTTTTGTTGATTGCCATACTCGTGTTACTTGCGCAAAGTCAGGATTCGATAGAGAACCTGTTATATTGGTGGATAAGAAAAACAGTGTCAACTAACGTAAAAGAGCCTTGGACGGTGGGCCTTGTTATGGTGGCATATAACATTTGGTGGGAGTGAAATAACAAGCTTTTTGAAAACAAATGTAGGTCAGCCCTTTAGATATTCGATATGATTAAGGAGGATATTAGAGGTCTGAGTTTTAATTTGGAAGGGGCGGTGAAATCAGTGAGGGATGTGTATTGCTGCAGGGAAATCAAGTCTCCCTATTGTGCTAGCTCAAAAAATCAGATATTAAAAGTACATTGGTGTAAGCATGAGCTAAATTGGGTAAAACTTAATGTAGATGGGAGTTCTTTAGGCAATCCAGGAAGAGCAGGTGCAGGGGGCATGCGCTCAGGAATCACTTGGGGTAGGTGTTGATGGCTTTCAACATTTTTCTGGGTGTGAAACAAATATTTAAAGCGGAATTTGTAGCACTGGTGGAAGGCATTGCTAGAGCAAAACAGATGGAGTGGTGGCCCTGTGGATCGAGTCGATTCTGCAGCGGTTGTTTTCTCGATTGTTTTTAATAATATTCCGTGGTATGTTCTACAATAGTGGTGCTTCTTGCGTTCTTTCATTCAAAGTATATCATGGAAGACTACACATTGCTTCAGAGAGGCGAATCTTGTGGTGGATTACCTATCTAGACAAGCAGCAAAGATAGGGAGGTCTAGTGATATGGTTTCTCTTCCTTTTTCTGTGACAAAAGATCTTACTAGGGATTCTATGACAAGGCCAAGATATAGATTTAGCTAGTGTCGAGATTGGTGTTTTCCTACTGATGGCAATGCCAAAGGTGGGGAGCATCTTTCTCTAGGTTTTTGCTTTTTCAGTTGGTGATGTTTTTATGTTGTATTTAGGATGTTTGTCTTGGTTCTTCTTCCTTTAATGAAATAATTCTGATCTTTTAGAAAAAAAAAAAAAAAAAAAAAAACTTTTGCTACGTGGATTTATTTATTGCATCATAAAAGTGAAGTGTTTCAGTGCTTTTGGGAATTTCATTGTATGTTAGGACTCAATTTGATGCTAAGATCAAAATCCTGCATACTGATAATGATAGGGAGTATATGGATGGTTCCTTCTAATATTATTTGGTTGATCATGGGATCATCCATCGGACTAGTTGTGTGGTTACCCCAGAGTAGAATGGGGTGGCAGAACGTAAGAATCAACACCTTTTTGAGGTTGCTCGCTCTTTGATGTTTGAGATGTAGGTGCTTGCTCCTTTTTGGAGTGAGACAGTCCTTACTGTTGCCTATCTGATCAATAGGATGTCATCCCGTATGCTCAGTCCCATTGAGTTGTAATCTGGGTCTTGTACTTTTGTTGTTCCGCCCTAAGTGTTTGGCTATGTGATGCAGCAGCACACCGATGGATCGATCCAAGCATGCTCCAGAACCCGGATCAAAACCCAGATCCAATTTGGGTTCCAAGTTACTAATTTCGATTCTAAGTTTAATAGAATATTTAGGATTTTATTTTTATTTGAGAATATTTGTTCCCTATTTGAGTCCTTAGTTGTTTCTTTATTTTGTTAGCTTAGGTGTAGGAGATTTTATTTCTATCTTAGTTTTTTTATTTTTAATTAGAAGGTTTTTAATTTTATTTTATTATATATTGGACATGTAATTCATGGGAAGAATAGTTGATTAATGAAGAAAAATTGATTTGAGTAGTGCCTGCGTGGCTGCCTCTCTCCCCCCCCAACCCCCCCTTCTTCTTCCTCTTCCCTGCGGTCTCCCTCTATCTCCCCTCCTCTGCCGTCTTTCTTCTTTCCCTCTTTATTTCTTCTTATCCATCTTCTCTAGAACCCCCCCTTCTTCGTCTTCTTCTCTTCCTTACGACCTCTTTTCTCTCTCTTCTTCTTTCTTCTTCGTTGTCTTCTTTTCTCTTGATTCCTTCTTCTTCATCTTCCTGCGTTAAGTTCTGCCATCACCAAACCAGTAGACCTGAGAGGGATTCGACCAATCTCCCCGAATCTTAACTCTCTTTACCTGAGATTTTGGACAAAGGACATACCCACCTGGGCGATCACAAACTCTCAGATTGCAGTTGCTGAAAACCCCTTTACCATCAGTTTTCATACCTGCAACTGAGACCGACTCCGTTCTACCGCTAGGAAGAATTTCAGGCAGCTTTCTTGGATGAATCGATGCCTATTTCGCTGGGTTGTCACATGGGTTTGGTAAAGGCATGAGTTGCGAGCATGGATCCCAGATCATGGCTGGATTCAGCTGGTCTTGTGGAAGTTCTCTCCTTTTTGTTTTCCTGGTTCTACCGCCTCTTATGTTGGTTGTCCAAAGGTTGAAGACCCCAAAAACAGAATCATGAGTTTGTTTAACCTATTTAATAATTTAACCCTTTATTCCCATATTGCCCTCACCTTTTTACTTTAACCCCCATTATCCTTTCTTTCTATTTTGCTTCCTAATTTATCCAACACAATAATTACTAATTCCCTTCATATCCCATCCTTTATATTAACTTCCACTTACCCTTTTAAAATCCCTTTTATTTACAGTTCTGACATTCTATTCTTGGGTTGAGTGGTTTGGTATTTAAGTGGGCCCACAGCCATCTTAGTTTGGGTCTTCTGGGCCCAGCGGCCCCGCATTATTTCGTATCAGAGCAAGTTTCTTGTCAACTCTTTACCATGGTTGCTTACACCACCCCCTTATCTGAACAGTGGACTCAGTCGCTTCAACAGAGCGAAGAAATCTTAAGAACCCTCCAAGCTATCCAGGCTGTACAGGAAGCACAAGCTGTTACCCTACAGGACATTAACGCAAGGCTTGATGCCCTAGAGGCACGTATTCGGAAACCCGGTGGACAGCAAGGTCACGTTACTCATGATATCGTGATGACACCTCGAGAACTGTGCCGCCATCTAGAGACCATTACATCAAGTTTTGTTGTCAATGTTGAAGATGAACGGGATGACCTGATGAAGGATGTTTCTGAAGAACTGATTGATGGCCCGATCTCCTTTGTGAAGCCTCACCATCCAATTCCGATCAAAGTCATATCATTTGTTGACGATGATCAGAAGATCGTGACCGTTGATCGCGAGGTGTGCTGGATCTTTACCCCTTTGATCGGAATCGGATGGTGGGGCTTCACAAAGGAGATCGGGCCATCAATCAGTTCTTCAGAAACATCCTTCATCAGGTCATCCCGTTCATCTTCAACATTGACAACAAAACTTGATGTAATGGTCTCTAGATGGCGGCACAGTTCTCGAGGTGTCATCACGATATCATGAGTAACGTGACCTTGCTGTCCACCGGGTTTCCGAATATGTGCCTCTAGGGCATCAAGCCTTGTGTTAATGTCCTGGAGGGTAACAGCTTGTGCTTCCTGTACAGCCTGGATAGCTTGGAGGGTTCTTAAGATTTCTTCGCTCTGTTGAAGCGACTGAGTCCACTGTTCAGATGAGGGGGTGGTGTAAGCAATCATGGTAAAGAGTTGACAAGAAACTTGCTCTGATACCAAATAATGCGGGGCCGCTGGGCCCAGAAGACCCAAACTAAGATGGCTGTGGGCCCACTTAAATACCAAACCACTCAACCCAAGAATAGAATGTCAGACCTGTAAATAAAAGGGATTTTAAAAGGGTAAGTGGAAGTTAATACAAAGGATGGGATATGAAGGGAATTAGTAATTATTGGGTTGGATAAATTAGGAAGCAAAATAGAAAGAAAGGATAATGGGGGTTAAAGTAAAAAGGTGAGGGCAATATGGGAATAAAGGGTTAAATTATTAAATAGGTTAAACAAACTCATGATTCTGTTTTTGGGGTCTTCAACCTTTGGACAACCAACATAAGAGGCGGTAGAACCAGAAAAACGAAAAGGAGAGAACTTCCAAAAGACCAGCTGAATCCAACCATGATCTGGGATCCATGCTCGCAACTCATGCCTTTACCAAACTCATGTGACAACCCAGCGAAATAGGCATCGATTCATCCAAGAAAGCTGCCTGAAATTCTTCCTAGCGATAGAATGGAGTCGGTCTCAGTTGCAGGTATGAAAACTGATGGTAAAGGGGTTTTCAGCAACTGCAATCTGAGAGTTTGTGATCGCCCAGGTGGGTATGTCCTTTGTCCAAAATCTCAGGTAAAGAGAGTTAAGATTCGGGGAGATTGGTCGAATCCCTCTCAGGTCTACTGGTTTGGTGATGGCAGAACTTAACGCAGGAAGATGAAGAAGAAGGAATCAAGAGAAAAGAAGACAACGAAGAAGAAAGAAGAAGAGAGAGAAAAGAGGTCGTAAGGAAGAGAAGAAGACGAAGAAGGGGGGGTTCTAGAGAAGATGGATAAGAAGAAATAAAGAGGGAAAGAAGAAAGACGGCAGAGGAGGGGAGATAGAGGGAGACCGCAGGGAAGAGGAAGAAGAAGGGGGGGTTGGGGGGGGAGAGAGGCAGCCACGCAGGCACTACTCAAATCAATTTTTCTTCATTAATCAACTATTCTTCCCATGAATTACATGTCCAATATATAATAAAATAAAATTAAAAACCTTTTAATTAAAAATAAAAAAACTAAGATAGAAATAAAATCTCCTACACCTAAGCTAACAAAATAAAGAAACAGCTAAGGACTCAAATAGGGAACAAATATTCTCAAATAAAAATAAAATCCTAAATATTCTATTAAACTTAGAATCCAAATTAGTAACTTGGAACCCAAATTGGATCTGGGTCTTGATCCGGGTTCTGGAGCATGCTTGGATCGATCCATTGGTGTGCTGCTGCATCACTATGTTTGCTTTGTTTGTAATCATCAGATTCCTGGCAAGCTTGACCATCGTGGTTGTAGGTGTATTTTTGTTGGCTACTCTCCCACTGAAGGGATACATATGCTATCATCCACCTTCTCGGCGGCTCTTTGTTTCCATGGATGTGATCTTTCGTGAGACTGGCTTACTTCTCACCTCTTCAGGGGGAGACTTTTGGTACTGAAGAGGTGATACCGATTCCTACCTTTGGCAGTCTTTTATTGATCCCCATGGATGAAGGGGAAACTCAGAGGGATACTGGGGAGATGACTACTGGTCCAGAGGTTCCTATTCAGGGGGAGCCATTGATTTAGGAGTAGGAGATTCCCATTCAGGGGGAGCCATATGTTCAATAAAAACACAGGATGGTCCAGTGATACAAGTGTTCTTTCACAAGAAAAGGAGAATTGACACTACCACTCACACTACCACTGCTACTCATTGCTCGTTGATCCTAAGTCTTCTCTCCCAGGTATAACCTTTCCCCTTACTTTTGATCAGTCTCTTAATTTTCCTATTGCTCATAGAAAAGGTAATAGGACTTATACTTAGCACCCTATTTCCAATGTTGTGTTATATAATGCCCTTTCTCCATCATATCATGAATTTATGTTGTTCTTGTCCTTTGTTTCTATTCTTAAAACCTGGCAGGAGGCAAATGTAGAACCTAGATGGAAGGAGGCAATGAGTGAGGAGATGAGAGCTCTTCACAAGAATAACTTATGGGACCTAGTTGTTCTTCCCTTACAAAAGCGACCAGTATGCTACAATTGGGTGTTCATGGTCAAGCATAAAGCTGATGGAACTATGGATAGGTACAATGCAATACTGGTGGCAAAGGGCTTTCCTCAAACTTATGGGATTGACTACCAGGAGACCTTTGCTCCTGTGGCCGAAATGAATACAGTTTGAGTCATCATCTCCTGTGCAGTGAACCGAGGTTGGGAACTACAGCAACTGGATGTCAAGAATGCATTTCTTCATAGAGAGCTGACTAAGGAAGTGTATATGGACTTTCCACCAAGAACTGTAGTTCAAAAACCCAAGGCAAAGTGTGTAGACTGAAGAGAGCTTTGTATGGATTGAAGTAATCTCCTAGTGCATGGTTTGGTCCGTTCCACAAGGCAATGATAGCAGTCAGTTTCACTTAGAGTAATGCTGATCATACTCTATTCATTAAAAGGGTGGGTGATCAGATTACTATGCTGATAATGTACATAGATGATATTGTTGTTACTGGCAATGATACAGTTGAAATCTCGTAGCTCAAACCCTATCTTGGTAAGGAGTTTGAGATCAAGGACCTAGGAAGGCTGAAATACTTTCTTGGTATTGAGGTGGCACAATCTACTAAGGGTGTTTTCTCTCAGAGAAAATATACCTTGGACCTCTCAGAGATTGATATGTTTGGGTGTAAACCTTTGGATACTCCTATTGAGGCTAACTCTCGTCTTAGAAGCAAGGAAGGTAAATCTGTTGATAAAGGTCGGTGTTAAAGGTTGGTTGTAAGACTCATATATCTATCCCACACGAGACCAAGCAAAGCTTATATAGTTAGTTTGGTTAGTCACTACATGCATGATCCCTATTCCTCATACATGGATGCTGTATACCGTATCTTTAGGTACTTGAAGACTGCTCTAGGAAATAAATTTTATTCTCTCCAACAGATCATACGAGGATTGAGGCATATATTGATGATTGGGTAGGTTCTTCAGATGATCGTCGTTCTATTATTGGCTATTGTACATTTGTTGGTGGTAACTTGGTTACATGGTGCAGTAAGAAGCAGTCAGTTGTGGCTCAATCTAGTGTAAAGGCTGAGTTCTGGGCAATGGCGCAGAACTTTAGTTGTAGAGTCTTCATGATTTGGGTGTAACGCCCCGGTCCTATTAATCTTGCACAATATTGTCCTCTTTGGCCTATGGGCCTCAAGACTTTAAAACGCATTGTGCCATGTTAAGAAGGCTAGAGGTTATTAACTAGCCCAATATTCTCTTCCTAGGCGATGTGGGACTTAAGTTTGTACACCCTCACCGATCTCCCAAGAGGGTCCGACACTTGCCGTATTCTTGGGTGTCACATTGGGTATGTCCATTCAGGTGCCAATGTTATATTGTGACAATAAATCAGCCATCAGCATTGCACACAATCCTGTTTAGCATGACCATACTATTCATGTGGAGATTGATAGGCATTTCATCAAGGATAAGTTAGAGCAAGGCCTTATCTGTATTCCTTTTGTGCAGAGTGAAGATCATTTAGTGGATATTCTCATTAAGGGACTTAGTAAATCTTTTTATTTTGGGTATGTGTGATATCCATACACCAACTTGAGGGGGAGTGTTGAATAATGAGTTATTGTAATAATGGGTTTTAGGGGTTATATTCAAACGGACGTTTAAGCCCTCTTAGGGTTTTATTTCATTATAAATAAGAGAGGACTGTGTTCATTAATACACAAGTCCGAATTTCCCCAATTCTTCACATCTTTATTTGACTTTCCCATTATACCCCTCTTTAACCCTTTATTCTCCACAATCGTTTTTCATAAGTTCAATTCCAAGATTACCCTTGACTTCTTCACTTTGTTTTATTCCCTTTGTGATCTAAACTTCCAATATTTACGGATTTGTCATCTCACTTTGTAAACCCCAATATAATTACAACTCTGCCATTGTCTATTGCAATTGAATTATTGAATATCTAAATGGGCCCATAAGTGTCTGATTCCGATTTTGGAACCTGGATCTGCTTCAGAAGATCTTGAAACATATGAATAATTATAAGAACAAAAGGGAAAGAGTGACTGCCTCAAGTTGAATTGTCCTAAAACTGAACTTTAATTTGTTTTCTGACGTTAAAGATCTTAAATCATCTACATTGAATATAAGAATGCCCAAAACCGACCAAGCAAAATTGAACAATCAGGATAGACATACCAAAATGTCTACCCCACGCTGGGGGTCCTCAATCCTCTTTATCTTTTCTGCCTCCCTCATCTCCTTCTCCCTCCACACCCCTTGCCCCCTCCCCTCCATACCCAACCTTCCCCCTTGGTAAACGCTTGGAACTCTTATACAAGAATACCATCTTCCTTCCTGTCGATGGTCTTTCTCCCCACTTCGTCCCTCCCTTGAAGCTGGGAGAGTCTCTGTTGGCCAAATGCCTTGTAGGTCTTCTAGATGCTGAAGCTTCCAAATGGTCCAACTCCCTCATTGGTCACTTTTTGGGAAAGTGATCTCCCTTCCACCTGGTCAAGCTCTCTTATGAAGCAGTGGAGACCTGCTGGTATGGTGGACACTTTCTTGTTTGATCATGGCTTCTTCTTGTTCAAATTCTCTGAGGAAAGAGAGAAGGCTTGTTGCTTAGAAGTTGGTTTGTGGTTGGTGGGGTCGCAAACCCATCATTCTCTGCCCTTGGCATCGCCATTTGATGTTGAACCATGTGGATTATTCTACCATCCCTCTGGATCTCTTTGCTAGGGCTCCCCTTGCATTTTTGGTGCTCCGAAGGCTTAAGCATTGTTGGCTCCATGCTTGGCGCCCCGATTTGCTCTGATGCTAGGACCAACAGGAAGGACCACTAGCTTGCGCTTGGATATGCATGGAGGTTCTTGCCTCAGAAGCTCTCCCTTCCTCCATCTTTGTTCAAGATGGGGATGATTTATGCTTTCAACAACGCATCAGCTATGATTGGCGGCCTCCTTAGTGCCTTTGCTGCAAAGTTTTTGGCCACGATTCAACAACTTGACATCCAAAGTCCTCTGTCTGTGAGTTGGGAGATGACATTCTGGGTAACACCAACGACCCAAGCTTCCACAGAGATCGATCGGTCGGTCTTGTTGTCCCTTCCTTCTCTGGCGAGAGGTAGGAGCCTTGCTAGGCGGCGATACCAGCAACGAACCTCCACTGCCTCTTGTACGCCCAACGGTTCTTGCTATGCCTTTGTCCGATGGGCAAAATAGGTTCTTGATCTGGTAGTCGGATGTGGAAGAGATGGAGCAGCAACTTTCTCCTGTCCAAATCTTTGCTGCTGTCTCCTCTGTCGCTTCCCAAGGTGACTTGCTATTGACGAAACCTCCTCTGGTTCGTCTTCTGATGGCAATGATTCCATAGTCTCTGAATCATCCTCTAATGATGAGACCTCCTCTTCAGCCTCTCGTTATGGCTCACCTCCAGTAGTCGCTTATTCTGGAAATACCTCGGGTTTTTGTCTCCACTACGCATGGCTCTCAACTTTTGGACTCTTCCCTAGTCGGTTCGTTGGTATTGATGGTTCAACCGGATGTAGGGCCCTCCACTATTATTTCTGCTAACCCTCTTTCTTTGGACACCTATGCCCATCTCCCTAAATCTGTCCCACTTTCTCATATTCCATCTTACCCGGCCCAATCCTGAGGACCCAATCCTTTCTTCTGGCCCACCTTCCCTTAACACCTCCACTATGGCCCAATACACCTCCACTCTACATCCTGGGCCTTTCATTCTGCCTCTTACCCAGCCCACTACTGTTACCAACACCCCCTCTTCTTTTGACCTAACCCATAGACCTTTGACCTGTCTCCTCTGCCCCCCACCCCTGCAATTCCGAAGAAGTCCTCCGTTAGAAAATCTCGTGCATCCTCTTCCAAGCCTCCCCCACCCAGCTGACCTCTGATGCCTCCCCTATCCCTCGTTCCTACCAGCACCGTAATAAATCTCAGCCTCCTATTGTCCCTGTTGGCTCCCCCCCTTTTGAGCATGAGATGCCCTCCTTGCCTGCGTAATGTCTCAAGGCTTTGTCTAGAATCTTAGGGGTCTAAACTCCCCTCATAAGCATGCTGCTATCTGTGTGCTCATCAAAGACATTCGGCCAACCTTAAAACTCACATTAAAGAGCCCTCCTCCTCGCGGGTTGACTCCATCATTGCCCCTGGCTGGTCCTCCTTTACCAACCATTCCCACCATCTAAATGGGGGATTTTGTTTTCTTTGGGATCCGAAAATTATTTCTGTTTTCCTCATCTCTTCCTCCTCAGCTCCTTCATTTAGCCATTTTGGATACTGCTTGCAGCTTCTCCTTTTTGTTCTCTACCATCTATGCCTCCCATGGTATGATTGACAGAGATATTCTTTGGAATGACCTTTGCAGCTTCGCCAGTGAAGTGGGTTCTCGGCCTTGGGGTATTTGTTGGGATTTCAATGTGGTTCGGTATTCTGATGAAAAACAAGGTGGGGGCCTCCTTGACACTCCAAATATTGGTGCTTTCAATGATTATATTGAGGACGTAGTTGCTGATGACCTCCGTTGGTTTGGTATCAAATTCTCGTGGAACAACAAAAGAATGGGGTCTTCCCGTATTGCTTGCAAGCTTGACAGGGTGCTTGTCAATGAAGCCTGGCTATCTGCTTTCCCTTTTTCACATGCAACTTTTGAGTCTCCTTTCATTTTCGACCATTGCCCCATATCCCTTTTAATCCATCCCTATACCTCTTTCGGGCCTAAGTGTTTAAAATTTTTTGATATGTGGACCTCTCACCCAGATTTTACCAATATGCTTTAGGAAGCTTGGCTCAAGCCTGTCCAAGCTTTCTCAACTCCTCTCATTGCCTTAGCCATGAAGCTCAGGAATGTCAAAGAAGCCTTAAAGCTTTGGAATACTAACTCCTTCGGGAACATCTTGTCTTATGTTGCTGATTATAGGAATAGGCTGTCCTCTATTCAGATTCGGCTTCAATTTGATAACTGAGGAAGAGAAATCTGAATCTGTAAATCTTTCATCTCTTTTGGCTCATGAGGAAAGCTTCCTAAGGCAAAAGGCTAGAATCAATTGGCTGGAATTAGGGGTATCTAATTCTTCTTATTTCCATTGCTCCCCGAAGGCAATAAACAATTTCAACTCTATCCCCATTCTCACAACTCCTGATGGCTTCCATGTCTTTAATTGGATGAGATAAAAGGTGTTGCTGTCAACCATTTGAAGCACTTGTTCAATCCTGTAACTTCCCTGGCCTCATCCATCCTTGAGGGTCTTAGCAACAAATTTGTCCCTGACAATATTGCCCAAATGCTTTAGGCCATTCCTTCTGATGAGGAGATTATTGTTGCTATCATCTCCCACAAAGCCAGCAAAGCTCCAGGTCCCAATATAGGTTTTTTCACCTCGGCTTGGGATATCATTAAATAAGAGTTAATTAAAGCTGTTAAGAGTTTCTTCTTTAATCCTAGTCAGATCAAGGGTATTAGCCATACCTTTCTTTGCCTCATCCCCAAGAAAGAGGGAGCTGACTCAATAAATGATTTCAGGCCGATCTCCCTATGCAACCTCTTGTACGAGTTCATTTCCAAGGTCCTTGCCAATCGGTTAAAGAATGTCATCGACTCTCTTGTTAGTGATAGCCAGTCTGCCTTCATCCCTGGAAGAAACATTGGAGATAATACTCTTCTCTGTCACGAGATTGCTAGAGGATTTGACAGAAAGACTCACCCCCGGCAGCCCTTATGAAGATTGACATTCACAAGACCTTTGACTCCTTGAGATGGGACTACATTGTTTCAGTGCTCAACAAGATGGGTTTCCCTTCTACCTTTACAAACTGGATCTTTCATTGTATTGCCTTCCCCAGATTCTCTATTTTGGTCATTGGAAGCCCGACGGGGTTCTTCTCTTTTGCAGGAATTAGACAGGGATGCCCTTTATCCCGTTGCATCCTCGGATCAGAATTTTATCACTCCCATCCCTAAGTGCAAGGCCATCAAGCTTACTCACCTGGCTTTTGCTGATGATTTGATGTTCTTCTCCAAAGCTGATGGTTCCTCCTTAGACACTATTATGCATTTCCTGAACCACTTTGCTACGATGTCTGGTCTTAGCATAACCCTAGGAAATCTCTCATTTTGTTGTTTGGAATTTCGAATGATGTCAATATTTCTTTCTTGAGAAAATTGGATTTGCTCTAGGGTCTCTTTCGGTCATGTATCTGGGTCTTCATCTTATCCCTACGAGGCTCATTGGCCATCACTTCAGTCCTATGTTAGATCTCATTAGAAAGCACCTCTAGTTGTGGAAAGAGAAGCTCCTATCCTTTGTAGGCCGCCTTGAGCTTATCCGATTAGTTCTCCAAGCTTCCTACATCTACTGGGCTGGAATCTACGGGCTGCCCAAAGCCACTATATCCAACCTAGAATCCTTGTTTGCTTCCTTCCAATGGAAAGGGTGTGAGTCCTCTAGATTCCTTCGTCCTCTTAGTTGGGTTGTTATTTGTCTCCCAAAAAAAGAAGGGGGCTTGGGATTGAGACGTATCAGGGATGTTAACTTTACAGGAACATTCAAGTTAATTTAGAAGGTGGTCACCAAGAAGAAAAGTATTTGGGTTTATTGGGTGTATTCGTATCCTTTTAGGCTGGATACCTATTGGTCAGTGAGCACTCCATCAGATGCTTGATGGGTGTGGCGCAAGATAATTTCCTTGAGACCCATTGCTTCCTTGGCTTGATTCTTGGCACCCAAAAGGGCTCCTCTCTCATGTTCTCAGTGCCAGAGGCATTTGCAGTTCAGGGCTCCCAAAGCATGATATGGTTGCTGACATGATATCCTCTAGTTCTTGGGCCCCCCTGCTCTTGCTTCTGATCTGATTGCTGAAATTTGGAACTCTCTGCCCATTATCTCTAGTGCCGGCCTAAGGAGGCATGATACTATTCTTTGTAACCATGCCCCGAATGGCCTCTTTTGTGCAAAGTCTGCATGGGACATTATCAGATCTCATGGCCCCCTCTCCCTGGCACAAGCTCATCTGGTTTAAGCATCATATCCCTCGGCAAAGTTCACGGCGTGGAGAGTCTTCATGAAATGCCTCCCCATGCAAGCTCTTTCCTCATCCAAAGAAGGATTCCAGTCTCATTATGTTATCTTTGTGGTACAAAACCTAAAGATATTGACGACCTCTTCTTTGCATGCCTTGTCTCCTCCTCTATATAGAAGTGTGTTCTCTCCAAATGGTAGTCTATTAATAGTAGAATTCATCTTCAAAGGGAGTGGATTTGGATGGATATGACATTTCAAGGGAAGACCATATGTGACTATGTGGGCAAACTTGCCTTCTGTTCAACTATCAATCAAATTTGGATGGAGAGAAATCATAGGAAATGGACCTCCAACTCTCGGCCGCTCGGAAAGATTTGAAGCTCCATCTTCTTTGATGTCAAAGCAAAGATCTTAAAAGTTTCTTCCACTTCCCCAAGAAATTGTCACATTGTTGCTTCTTGGGAGCTTCCGAGCTCTGTGATCGGGAACCATGATTCCCCTTGAGGATTGTGGTTTTTTGCTTTCCTTTTCTTATCCCCCCCACATTTTTTTTGGGGTCGTATGTATTTGCTTCTCCTTTGATAATGAATTATTTATTCACCCCCCAAAAAAGAGGAAAAAAAAAAAAAAAAAGAATACCCAAAACCAAGAATATCATTCAATACCGGAATAAATGAAGCAAATCCTAGGGACAGTTTAGAAAATATAATTTTTTTTTGCAGGGTAAATTTGACTAAGAATTTTACGATCATTGAATAAGGTCTATGCTACTGGTTCTTATTAATTAAGTATGGTGCCTTCCTTGTTTGTCTCTGACTGTTTTCTTCTACAATGTCCGAGGACTGTTATGCATTTTGATACAGTTTTGTTTCATCTTCAATGCTTGGGGAATTTGGCCTCTGAATGAATTTAGGTTTCTGTGAATCACCATCAAACAGGGGGACAGGAACTAAGGGTTTTTTACTGATCTTAGCAACAACTGTGATATCTTTATTTGGTTCTGATCCCTTTTCTTATATTACATTACTTGTCAAGCTTCCAAATATACTTTATCTTAAATTAGTGCTCGTCCAAGATTATATATGCATTAGCTAATTTATGGTCTTAGGGTGGATTTAGGACTTGTATGTGAGAGGTTGACAATCAAGCCAAACTACTCAATTGTGATTAGGGGCTTTTCTTTTTTGATAGTGGAGGTTTCGGAGGCTATATCGCCTTGTTGGGGACATTGGGTCCTGGTGTCCTTGTTATTCATCTCATTCCACTGGATGCTTAGGTAGGCTAACATTTAGTGGATGAGCTTGTGGATCATGCTACTCAGAAGGCAGAACATATAATACAGACCATTTCCAGCAATGTGCTCTAGTGTTGTGTTTTGGGATGCTTTAAGATGTTGAAAATTCTGATACTTTCTCCCTTGACCATGGCCTCAATTTATAATTCGTTTCAATCCTGTGTATTTGTTTTTAGGTTCTTCTATAGCTCACTTAACTTCTTGGATGATTTGATGTGGATGTCCTTAATTTATCTGACATACTTACTGAATCTTTTATTTGGTTTTCCTTCTTGATCAAACTTGTTTGGATTTACATAGGTTGAGATTTGGAATTAATTTTTATTTGTGATCAAGCAGATGGGGAATCGGGATGATGAAGAATTTTATCGCAACCTCTCACGCAAAGAGCTCCAAGGTTTGTGCAAGAAACATGGCCTTCCTGCAAAGATGACAAATTCTCAGTTGACCTATTCATTGCTCTCTTATTTCCGGGTAATTGATTTGTGGATATATATTTTAATGTGAAATTTCGAAGATAAACATCTTGGAGGAAATCTAAATCTCTTATTTTATTTGCAGCCATATGTAGCAAGTACATAGAGTCTATTTCAGTTATTCTTTAATAGTAAATATTGATTCTATTTTTAGGTTATCTTTTTTCCTATTTGTGTATTCTTTTTTTCCTCTACATGGACTAACGTGAATAAGCAAATTTGATCAATGTGCCTGATAGTTAGCATCTTGTAAGCATTTTTATTAATGAATTAGTTAGAGTCTATATTCTATATTTATCAACCATCATCAAAATACAAGTTGATAGACCTGAAAACTTTTTTCCTTCCTATTGTAATTGTGTAGGCCAAATTTATGTGAGTCGGATGATTTTGAGTATCTGTACCCTCTCTCTCTCTCTCTTTTCTTTTTAATATAAAATTTCCCCCCATTTTTATGAACTCCCAAAAGTTGTTGATGCAGTTGGGAGAAGGATATTTAGTTAGTTTTTTTAGTTTGATTTGGATTCGTTGTTTCAGTTTTAGAATAGGATAGTAGGTTATTTCTAAGTCTTTGAATATCAGCTTGTACCAAACGATTTAGTTGGATTTTTGAAGAATTGAAATTTGATTGAAGTATTTGGTTTGAAACCATGACTGCTGTGAGCTTCTAGTTCATCCTTCTCCTTTCCTGATTTTCTTTCTCCTCCTCTTCTTCTCCTTCTTTCTCTTCTTCTTCCTGTTTCTCTCTTGTGCTCTGTTTTTTGAGTGACCTAGCAGCCCCATATGAGCTGATCGATCTCCCTCAGGGTTGATTTGTTTGGGCTGAGGTTTGGTTGAAGGTTTCCCTTCCTTAGCCGACCTTAACCCTAGGTTCTTGTCTTCAAAGGGACCTCCTATTGTGAAAGACAAGACCTGCAACTCAGTCTACCTGAAACTACCAGCCAGATCTGATTTGCTGAGGTTAATACTCCTTGTGCCCTTGACGTCTGTGATTAATATTGCTGGGTGTGATAGAACTGGAAGGTGTGACCCTTTGCCTGAAATTTTGGGCCAGTCCGATGCCAAACCAGTGAGTTCTCCATCTCAAAGCCCTGCTGACTCCATCGCCTGCAACCCTTGTCCAAGCTTGAAGAAGAGTCCAAACTCCTCTCTTAAATCGTGAATTTCCCTATTTCTACTGTCCTTCCTAGTTACTAGTGCCCCTCCTTTAACCCCTTATTTGCACCCTGACATTAAGTTGTTTTCCATTCCTAATTTGCCCCTCCACAATAATTCCTATTTCCCTTCATATCCCATCACCTACTTAAACTATCCTTTATTCTTTTAGGATTCCCTCTATTTACAAGTATGCCAACCTATTACAAAAGTCAAGTTATTTACTGTTTTGCCATTGGTTCTTTGATTCGAGTTATCTAATACTTGGATGGGCCCATAAGCGATCTGATTCCAGTTTTGGAACACGGATCCGCATCAGTTGTTTATCTGTTCACTCCCCGTACCACAAAAAGAGGAAAAAAGTAGATACAATAGCTGAGATGGTTGAGAGCAAAACTGGGGTTTGATCTATTGACATAGGATATCTTTAAAGTAGTATATGTGCAATAGTGGTCCCCTTCATCTATAGCCGCCTTTTGATTTTGAGAACACCTTTGGTGGTTGAATTCCCTTTCTGAATCTCTGATAAATATACTCTTATATTCGTTCCATCTTTCTAAAAACTAATTCTGACTGTATCCTTTTGTGTCCATCGTGGCCTTTCCTTTTGACAATTTTGTGCCCCTATCCAAAAACCGTAGACTTTTGGATAGGAAGTGTCCTTGGATAAGTTTTGTGACATGCTTCAGAGAAGGCATGGAACCTGGTTGCTTTTCAGTTACTCAAAGTCCATGTGCCATTGCTTTAAACTCTACCTCTGCACTTGATCTAGCAACTGTGGATTGCTTCTTACTTCTCCAAGTAACTGAGTTTCCACTTACAAAGGTACAGCAACCTGATATAGTCTTATTTCTGTTATAGACCAGCCTAGTTTGCATCAGTGCTAGGTTCAATCCTTAAATGGTTATGACTCAACTCTCATGTGGTTATGTTTAGTACACAACTATCCCTTTCCTGGGCTCGATTTCAGACACCTGGGGATGCAGTATATAACTTCTACATGACCAGTCCGTGGGTGTAGCATAAACTAGCTTAATACTCCAATAACATATGTTATGTCTGGACGAGTGTGAGAGAGATTGATTTTCTTTCCCACCACTCTTAGATACCTTATTGCATTAATTAACGGACGAACACCATTGTCACCTTGTTTATGATTTTTGTCAATGGAGACTTAGTAGTTTCACAACGCAACATCACTATCTCTTTCAAGAGTTAGTAGTTTTACAACACAATATCACTATCTCTTTCAAGAGGTCAACACATACTTTCTATGACAAATGTGAACTCCCTTCTTTGATATATACACTTTGTTGGTCATCTCGCTAATTGAGTGGCAGTTCGGACATGTCATTGTTAGCAACAGGATCAGTGGATGTCGTCTTGGATGGTCAGTGGTGTGTACATAGGGTTGGTCCGTATTCAATCCCCATGCAAGTTACGGAAATTTTTGACAAGTTCAGGTTCGGGGGAATTTGGTCATTTAAGATGGCATTTGGCAGTTGGCTCCTTCAGGAAAATTGTGGAGGGACTCGAAGTCTTTCCAACGCATCCGAATATGCCTTGATCAGATATTGAAAGAAGAAGATACAGCTAGTGCAAAGTTCAGGGGCAACTTCGTCATTCTATATGGCTGAGTTTGATGGTGGTTTGTTCTGGAGTGTTGATGGTGGTTTGTTGCAATCCTAGTTTGTATGACTAAGTTATGGGCATTCCTGCTCGGTCGCTACAAGTTTTCCAAAATAGCATTTCATAAATGGCTGCTGTTTTGTTTTTCTATTAGTGGTTTAGTAGTAATCTCTTATTACTCTGGGGGTCTTTTTGCAAATTCTAAGAAGTCTGGTTGATTCAAATCCTATGGCCTAGAGTTAATCTAAATGTCTTGGGGACTTTCTAGAGGAGTTGGGGGTAATTGTTGATAGTTTGTTTATTCCCGATCCGCGGCTGAGATGCCGCCACATATCACAAATACCAAAGACAAAAGTAGTGCCTGCGATAGTGCAAGCGTTGGTCCACCATATTGTGCATTATGTGCCGTGACTCATGGAATCAATCCACGCCCACATTATAGTTGTCAAGGCAGTGCCAAGCGCCTTGGCATCCAGGCGGTTTGCCTGGGGCCTTGGCGACTGTCGCCTTATATTTTTTGCTCTTGTTTATGCCAAATACCCCCTATTTGAATCCAAGTAAATGATTTTATATTTTGTTATTTCATTTACTTAATATATTACTCATAAATAAGAAAATACCCCCTATTTGAATCCAATAAAAATAGTTTAAAATCAAATTCCAAAAGGATAAAAAGTCAACCCTCGGGCGATTTTCAACTTTCGAATGCTAAGGTTTTTCACAATTCTGAAAATTTTATAAATTTTATCATGGTAGAATATTGCTAAAAACCGAAAATCCGGTAAAATAATCTTTTGTTTTAATGTCCATAAAATTATTTCTATTCAAGCGATTTAACAACATTCACGCACTTTAAGATAAGTTTTATGTTATACCTAATACAAAAAGTCAATAATAACTCAGATTTAAGTAATATTAAACTTGTTGAAAAGCTAGTTTTATGTTATACTTAATACAAAAAGTCTTTTGTAAAAATAGAATCATTTGACCAATAAAACTTATAATAGAACAAGAGCATTTCTCTAAATGTCAATAAGTCATGTTGATTTTTATGACTTGATGTGAGTGTGACTGTTTGATTTTTTATGACTTGATGTTGCTTAATTTTGATTAATTTTTTATGTCATAGGGTATATATTATAACATACAAAATAACTTTAGAAAATAGGGGATATAAAAATAACACATGGGCGATTTGATCGCTATGGCATTGATTCACCGCCAAATCGATTAGCAACCCCTCCACCGCCTTGGGTCGCCATGACGCTGTGACAACTATGGCCCACATGCTTCTTGTGTGGTTTGTATGCCGCTGGAGAGATGTTGTTTGATGAGTTTTTATTTGTTGCGCTCCGAGGATCCTAATTGGAAGGTTGTAGAGCTTTCTTGCCTTATGAGTTATGAGAGAAATCAGATGGCTTGAAGCCTATCTGCTTTGCTGGACCAATAGTTGCCGAAATGCGGCCTAGTAACTCTATGAGACACCAGACGATGACGTCAGCCGATGCTAATCGAACGACTGACAGCCCCTACGCCATTGTCACAGCATGCAGCTGATATGAAAACAACCAACTTTGGATTTGAGTCCAACGGCCTATTGCCAGCCGTGCTTTGGTGTAGCGCATGCGCTTGTAGACCCCCAGGAGATTCCATTTTGATCTATCTCATTGGCGCTTCAAACTGGAATATCTCCTTCATTATAGCTCCAAACCGAGTGATTCAACTTGTAGATTTCTCCATTCTTCGAGCACTACAAATCTACAGAGAGAAAACAGAGAGGATGGAGGTCCAAGTGCTCGATTTTTTAAGAAACTCTTTCGAAGAGAATTTGTGAGCATTGATCGAGTTGGAATCACATTTATCCACTCTTGCGAGAACTTATGAAGGTTATATTGGAGGCTTGAGCTTGATGGTTGGACTCTATTAAGCTCAAAAAGATTTGTGGATGCTACTATAGAGGAAGAGGACAATGAGGAGTTTTTGCACTTGCACTTGAAGATTCAAGTCTACCCAGCCAAAGGTGGTCAGTTGAAGATTCTAGTGTGCTGCTAGGTCCACTTAGGAGCTCTCCACCTCTTGCTAGTCAAGGGAGGTAATCTCTGTACACAAGCTAGTGTTACTAAACCTAAGGCATTGACTGTAAGGGGAGGGACTTGTACTCATGGTTTAAAGTATCTTTGATACCGGTACGATACCCTTCAATATGTATCTTAAATTTAGTCAACAGATCCAGCCATCGATACCGATAGTTTAATCCTTGATCTTTAGCATATCTGAGTGTATGTCCAATACGATATTGTACACTCCGATACGTATCTTAAATTTAGCTGATCGATATGGCAACCGATACCGATACTTTAATCCTTACTTGTACTCACATTATTATCATTTACATTGTAAAGGGGTGAAACCCTAGCTTGAGTTTCATCTCAGGTTGAAGCAGGTGTTATAGCATTTGGATTACCCATGTAATCACAAGCTAGTAGAGTGTTGAGCAAAATATGAAACTTAGAAAGGGTATTGGTCTGTGGAGTAGGCAGTGAGTCAAACCACGTATATTTTGTGCAAAGTGTATGTGTGTGTATATTAAAGTGAGTGGATTGTGAATGTGTGCAGGATGGGTATGCTTGTTTGGTAGACTTTGCCACTGAGTGGTGCATGACGAACAAACATATGACTATCTGCTGAATAGAATACAAAAAAAAAAAAAAAAAAATATTTAAAGTATCATGATCTTTAATCTCAAACTGTTGAGCCAAGTAAGTTTTGAGACTAATTATTTTGTCTTGATTATTTCCATTTACTACAATGTCATCCAAATAAACAATTAAGACTGTGATGTTACCATTGCCTTATCTAACGTAGGGTGGTTGACTTGGCTTTGAGTACCCCCATTCCTTAATTTGGCTTTTCTGACTCTTTCAAACTATGTCTTTGTGATATTGTATAAGGCCCTAGAGAGCTTGTTTTTAAGTTTGCACATCTTCCCTTCAGCCATAGGGAATTTGAACCCTAAAGTGGCTTGCATAAAACACTTTCTTTTGTGAGTTACCATGGAGGAAAGCATTTTTCACATCAAACCAATACATGTGCCATGTTGCATATGGGTTGTCATTGTTGGAAACCTTGTCCATGTGTCTGTGTGATTTGACCAGACCTGTGATGAGGTGGTCAATTCAGGTGATGTGGTAGTGCTCAGGTCCAGTGCAGTACAGGTGTGCATGTTAGTGCAGCAATGGAGGTGCAGACTGCAGTGGATGTGTTCTTGATGTGTTGTGGCCATATATGAAGTTGAGTAGGCCCCACTGTGTTTGGTGAGGTGGACAAGGCCCCACAGTGCACAAGTGTTGGGTACAAGGCTAAGAAACCTTTATTTTATGTTGATTTGAGCCAAGGATATTTTGGTCTTTTCCAGGGTCTCATGGAGATGATAGAGATCATTCAGGGGTATTATGGTCCTTTGACCTCAATTTTCCCTGCTTTGTTTTGCTTAGATCCATGTAGGCAACCCCATTAAGTTGAGATAAGGCTGATTTTTTGTTGTTGTTGTTGTTGTTGTTGTTGACCTGTGGCTGATGTGGACTGCCATGTGGCAGTTGGAATGTTGAAGTGGCGTAGGCCACAACTTGCTGGGCTGGCCAGCATAGCAGTAGCAGCAGCCATGGCCGAGGTCCATTCCCGGAGATGAGCAGAGGGATGGAGTTGGAATTGGATCTAGCTTTGAGGGAGCGATGGAAAAAAGAGGAGTTGGAATCTCCAAGCTCTAACCATTTAATTCTAGATTTTTGCTGGAGAAAACTCTCTTCCTAGGTTAGGAGGGAAGAGAGCTCAAGGCAGCAGCCGTTTCCTCCTCAGCAAGAGATGGATTCAGAGGGTCCAATGGGAGAGAGGATTGGATGGTTTGGAGATGATCTTTGCTAAGGGAAACTCTATTAGAGATGTCCCTGAAGGTGGAGGTTCCAAGTTTTGAGGGCAGTCTTGACATTTTTGAGCTTCCTAGAAAAGGCAATAAGAGGAAAGGTGTTATACCCGTACCCTAAAATTTCCTCTTTGTGACTAAATGCAGATGAGACGCAAGAGGATACCAGTACCAATGAGTACTGGGTAGCAGCTGTTTTTTGCCTAGAAGGGAAGGATGACCCCACTTGCATCTGCTACTCATGCTCCAAGTATTAGAAGGATTTCAAACCATAGAAAAGGAGGTTAGTATAAGCCCTCAGACCTTAATGGGAATTGTTCGAACCCTAGTAGTGAAATACACAAAAAGGGGCCCACACATTGGAAATACCTAAGGGAGCCCTAGTTAGCCAATGGGTTCTGTCCCACACAAGGTGCACCATATCAAACTACACCCGCTGATGGTCATTGGCTTGCCTACACCAGCCGGTGAGCACCCTCCGGTGAGTGTACTGGCCAATAATGGGTTGAATTTCCGTGAGACCCGAGCCCTCACACCCGTGCGCCTCAAACCACTCCAAATAATTGGGACAACCTATTGGGGAATAGATTAATGTACCGGGATACCCTGAGGTGGGCCCATTAGTGCCAAATGACGGATTAACCTTGTAATGAGTGAAAACTCATTATTTCCCCAAACAACCGTTATGTGACTTAAATGGTTATAAATAGAATTTATTGCTTATTCATTTCACTCCTACCAACTGAAGAGCAAGGAGGGCAAGAATGGAGAAGAAGAAGAAGAAGAAGAAGAAGAAGTAGGGGAGCAAGGGATCACCTACCCAAACTAAGGTGAGTTCTTATCTCTTACTACTCTCTATGTAAATACCTCTTTCTCTCCTACCGACTCTAAGACCTGTACTAGGGTAGACAAAACCCTAACCGATTTTCCCCTATCCACCTACCCAACCTACGGATTGGATGGGGGAAATGGTGTAGGAGACCTAACCTAACATGATTAGTTGCTCACATTGAGCATGTGGGCTCTCCCTATGAGAAATCCCAACTTGAAAACCCCAAATTGGGCAATCAAACCCTAGAGGAGTGAACCTGGCCCAAATACCCTAAAACTAACCATTCCAACCTAACATTATGTTGGGAAAATGGGATTGGACATGTATATGGGAGGTTAAGGTGATCACATGAGTAATTGGTGGCTATGGTGTGTGCCCAACTGAAATCCCCAAGTTTGGGGATAACATAGACCACTAAATGGGGAGTTGGGTAAACCTTACACTCCTATACTATTTAAACCATTAATTTTACTAAGACCTAATTGGGTATGTGAATACGCTCCTATAAGTAAGTCAAACCTAGAACCCTAAAACCTAATTGTAAACAAGACAAAAGTGGGAAAATGGGAACCTTGGCTGGAAGGGACCCCTAGTATGGAAACAACCATACATATAGACTCTAAAATAAACCCAACCGACTTGTAGGACAGATCTAGGTAGAAAACAACACAAAAGTGCTTCACCGACCAATGGTCACCAGCGGGTGCACACCAATCGGTGAACATCCACCTATGAACCTTGTATAGGAAAAATACTCGGTTTCATTAGCTGGTGAACTCACCGGTGGGTCACCACCAGCCGGTCAGCATCCACCGGTGAACCACCTGAAACCTTATTTTTGTTCCTTTTTGATGGGTCCTTCGATCGATGGGAAGGCCCTTACCATGCTTGACAGTTGACCTAAAAACACTATCTCCTAGGAATAGAACCAGCTGACAGCGGGGCAATGCGGCACGAGGCCATCTGCTTTCCGCAATCAGTAGAGACTCGAGGTGGGTGGGTGTTGTGTGTGTTTGTGGACTGTTTATAACATGTTTACGGATGTGAATGATCAAGTGTATTGCATATTATAACTTGTTACTGTTGTGGATGTTAAATATGCATAATGATGTGTTTGTGTGCATGTGTGTGGGTGTGGGTGAATGGGATGCAGGGTAGCCGAAGGTTGGGTATCGGCATTGCATGCCTATGGTCTGTGAATGTGGGGTACAGGGTAGCTGAAGGTTTGTTTTCGGCACTGTATGCCCACGGGGTGTGTGAGTATGATTGTGATGTGGCATGTGTCATGATAGATTGCATCAGGCTAGGACAACCCTGGTGTTACAACCCTTGCCAATAGGGGTTTATGTATTGGCTAATCCTAACATCTGATGGACCGAGGTGGGGGAATTTTTGGTGACCGAGGTGCAGGGTACAGGCATCGTGACAGAACCTTACTCCAAAGTTTTGGTTCTGGGGTAGTGGTATATCCTACATGGGATGTTGGATTCGATGTAGTGGTATTATAGGGAATTATTAATTGGGTTTTGCCAGATAACAATGTTTGGTATCGGAATCGGCATGCTCCTGTCTCATAATTAGCTTGTATCCTCGGGGACTGATAACGTACATTCGTGACTGGGGATAACACCTATGTTGCAGTAGCACTAAAACTCACTATAGACTTAGAATCTGTTGATTAGGCTTGTGTGTTAATAAACTGGATCATGACATTGCATTCATCTAACTGCATTCACATTGGTGTGGTTGAGCATTGATATTTTATTGCATTTCATATATTGTTGTGATTTCTTGTGTGTCCACCCCTCACTGGGCTTCATGGAAGCTCTCCCCATTTGTTGCACCCTGTTTAGATGATGATCAAGGGGACCATCTTGAGACTGTGGTCGATAAGCCGACCCTCTACGGAGATGATCTTTGGATTGAGGAGCTGGCTTGGCTGCGTATGTGATGATTGTGCTTTTTGGGCACCTTGAAGATGATAGTATTCATCTTCTCTTTTGATTCTTTTCTGTGCATATCTGATTTAGCCCTAAGGGCATAATTGTATTATGATCCGTCTGTGGAAACATTCTTTTGTGTAATTATGGTAAATATCAATAGAATTCACCAGCTGCGTTACATTAATGATTTTTATTATCTATGTGTATTGTAGAATCATTTACATCGGGGATCTTGGATGGATTGTGGACACTTATGTGTGTCCAGGTCACACTAGTCTTTAGGTAAGTGGAGGCGGGGTGTGACAAGAGTAGGCCTGGACAGGCAGGCTCCAAGCCTCACGAACAATGGGGGAGGAAGCTTTGGTGAAGAGTCCACATGTCAATGAATTTGAAAGGTTTGGGTCCAAAGGATATGTAGGGATAAACGTGGAGGGAGAGTGGGGAATGATCAGAGAAGTTGGGGAGATCAAAGGTAGCATGAGAAGAGGGGAAGGAGGTCATGTAGGATTCATTCACCAGAACTCTATCAAGTTTACTAGTCAGTCTGCCAGAGTCAGCTCTGCGGTTTTGCCATATGAAATTGGCTCTAGACCATATGAGGTCATACACACCAATGTCGTCGATACAATCATTGAAGGAGCCCACCGCAGAAGAGTCAATGGGGCTCCACACAGCTTTTTGGCACTAGTTTTGACCACATTGAAATCTCCCGCAAGGCCCCAAGGGAGGGAGCCTATATTGGGAGCAAAGGACTGAAGGTTACTCTAGAGATCTCTATTTGTGGCACGAATTAAGGCATAAATCACGGAGAGGAAGCAAAAGTTGGAGCTGAATAGATAAGAGATGGATCGCTTAGGAGGACGCATAAAGGGAGGAAGCATTAAGCTTGGATGGATTCCAAAGGATCCAGATACGACCATGGGGATGAAGGGAGAAATTGGAGGTGGAGGACTAAGAAGGAGCAATGCGGTTAAGGATGCGACGGGCAGTTGACTCTAGAGACTTTTGTTTCCAGCAGGCAGCAAAGGTTGGATTTGGAAGAGCGGATGAGGCCTCGAATGGCAGATTGCTTTGCCAAGGAATTTAATCCTCGGATGTTCCAAACGGTCTAAGGGATCATTTGGAATGGGAGAAGTGTGGCATCGAGGGCTTAAGGGAGCCATGACATTTTTTTCCTGCGATGATATTCTATGAGGGGGGAGCAGAGAGAGTAAGCACGGGGCAGAGCATGGGGGGACAACTTTAGTAGATTTGGACCTGGAAGAATCTAGGGGTTTGGTGCATTTAGAAAAGTTGGTGGGATTAGGCTTAGAGGCTATGGGCTTGGCAACCACAATTCTATCAGAAAGGATATCAGAGGTGACGGGCGGGGAGGGGGTGGACGGGGTGGCAGGCAACCTGATAAGGGAGGGGGGAATGGTTAATCCGGATGTCATCAGTACCTTCAAATGCAACACCGCCGTCCAATTGTCAGGCTTCTTCAGAAGGGAGGCAATGGAGATGATCTGAGAGTGGAGGCCAATTATAACCCTGGGCATGGGCAGCGAAGTGTTCTCAGAAGAAGGGTTGCCAACTGTAGAAGTGTTCTCGAGGCCAGAATGAAGCTTTGTCTCAGAGGAAGTACTAGCAGAGGTGATCGGCAGCAAGGTGTTCTCAGGAGGAGAATGGTTGTTGACTGTAGATGCAATACCAATGCCTCGGGGGCAACAGATGGCATTGTGGTAGGAGATGATGGGCCAGTGTGCTCAAGCCTCAAGGGAAGCATGAAGCCTGGCCTTTGGGGAAGTATCAGCATTGACGATTACAAGGACGACAACAAAGGCAGAGCCCTCAGGGGCAGAGGAGGGAGCAGCAAACAAGGATGAAGATGCAGCAAACGAGGCTGCGGTGGAATCACGATTTTGTGTTTGATGGGAGTCACCAGCAAAGAGGTGTCTTCAGCAGCAACGCAGGAGGCGGAGATCATGAGTAGAGAGGGAGTCTTTAGCTTTAGCAGAGGCAACATAGACAGGTGGCATGATGACAGAGGACCGGAGGGAGCAGAATAATGGCAGCCAGAGCAAGAGGCATACTAAGCAGAGAAGGCGCAGGGGCGACAGGCAGCGAAGAATCGTCAGGCAAGATGGAGCGTCGAGTACCTGTAGTGGAGAAGAGAGGGGGGAGGGGAGGGGGGAGGGGGGAGGGGGGGGGCAGGGGAGCTCTCGTTAGGTTGGGACGAAGACCCAAGGTTGGAACCAACCAACGAAAGTGGGTATCGGGGCCAAGGGAGACAGGCATGGGTAAGATCTGGGTCGGATTAGAGGAAGAAGGGTGGGCTAAGGGTGGATGAGGAGGGGGTGGGCTAAGAGAGAATTGGTGGATGGGCCTAGAATGATGGCCAAGGAAGCAATGGAGGAGGTAGTGGTCTGGTGAACAAAAGAAGTGGAGGAGCTGGATTGGGCTGGCGGGATGGGCTGGCAGGATGGGCTGATGAGAAAGGGGAGAGAAGTTATCCATGTCAAAAGATGGGAAGGGAGGAGGTAGGTCTAAAGGAGATTCGATAGGATTGTGGAGAGAGGTTTCCTTGGAAGGACAGAGGACAGGGGGTAACAAAGAAAGGGGAGCAGAGTAGGAGGAAGAAGGGGATGAGAGAGGAAGACACGCCATGATGTCGGTGCTAGGAGATTGGCAGGGGTCAGAGACAAGACGCAGATAAAGCTCACCCTCCTCTCTGTCACTCGAAGACGAGGAGAGAAAAGATGCAAATCTTTTGTGACCGTTGGGCAAAGGGGAGATGTCTGAGGGGCTAATGGATGACGGACTAGCAGAGGGATCATCGAGTTGGTCGGGGGAAGGCCATTCTACTATGATGCTGATGAGTACGATTGAACTTTCTTCCACAATCAGGCATGAGAGTAAGTTTCTCGGCACTAATATTAGCTTCAATATGTTGAGGGCATTCAGCAGCGGCAGCGGTTGACTTGGGGGCACAGACCATAGTGAGATGGCTGAACGAGTTATAGATTGTACATTGGTGAGGGAGCCATTCGTAGTGAACTTGTTGGGTGAAGGAGAACCCCTCATCAGTGGATATGGTCACAGACGTAGGCAGAATTTCATCAACCGATAGCTTGTTGCAAATTCGAGCAAATGCAAGTCGGTCTATGACGCGCGTTCGATGATCTTAGTAAAACGGCTTCCCTATGACAGATCCCACAGTTCTTAGACCATGGGGACACCAGAAGTGCAAGGGGAGGTTTGGGAGAGACCCAGATTGGCAGAACCTTGAAATCAATTTTGCTGAGACTAATAAATTGGTCCCAGAACCTTAGGAAGATAGGCTTTTTTCCTACCAGCCAAGGGCCCCCTTCGAGAGAAAACTTTGAGCCTTCTTCATCAGAGAACTTAAAAATGAATAGCTTGTTGTCAAGAAGATAAGTCGAGAAGGTTCCATTAATCTTCCACTGATTTGAGAGTGAAGCTTTGACTATCGGGAAGGGAGGATGGCTACCCAGGAAGTGGCCAATCAAACAATGTTTCCATTTAGCAATCTCAGGTTCCAACAAACTAGTAGGGCAAACACCCACTTTGAGGTCTTCAATGATGGATGGAGGAATGAAGAATAGGGGATGACCATTGTGGGAAGGGTGGGAGGGAGATGCAACAACCGATGACCAAGATTTGGGAGAGAGAGAAGGTGAAGAGGAGGGGGAGGTGATTGTAGGTAAGGGAGGAGGGGGAATAAGGAGGGGAGGAGCGGGAAGAGGGTCAGTCACAGGGTTTCTGACTGCCCCTGCCGTCGGAGGGGGAGTAATCATGGCGAGGTTACATGGGAGGGGAGTGGGGGTCAGGCCAGAGGAGAGCCGAAAAAAGTCTCGTCATATCAGAACAACTTTGTTGCTGTGTGGGGGCTATTGTTTTCATAGTGCCACATGGCATGCTCTCATATCCATGGATCAATAGTGTGGACTTGTACATTTGATCCATACAAGTTGGTTGATTTGACCATCAGACCATTTAAGACGCTTTTTTTTTTTTTGGTCAATTTTAGCACCCAACTCATGTTCAGGCTATAGATGAGATCTTTAGTATAAAGGGGTGTCTTAATCTGGGCACACCTATTCAGGCGTTTTATCTTCATCATATAGTGAAGTTCAGGATCCACCAACTTTGCTTCATGATTGACCTTGGTGTCACACCCTGCCTCCAATTCGTACAAGGTATGCGGCACTGGACACCTTCCCATATCCAGTAAGCCTGTTTGCCCCAGGATCTAGACTAAGGCACATCATAACACCACGACCACATAACTAAAGATCAGAGTTCATAAAAATATTTACAGTCCATCATTAAAATATGTTACATCATTTCCAGTGTCACTAAGTTATAGATGATATTTACAATTATCCAGGTATATGTCACACACCTCAAAAAGATTATTTACATAATTACAACATCTCAGAAGCAAAATATATATATACATCAGAGTTTAATGCATCAGAGTCTGCATCAGCGGAAGTATCTGCACAAAATGTCATCAGAAATGGACTACTCTAGTCCTCAGAAGAATTATCCTCCGTAGACAGTCGTCGCATCCACAGTCGGGTGCATGGTTGGTTTCATCTTCTTGAAGATTGGCCAAGTCATCCAAGGCCATCGTCTTATGATCAGAGCAGGTAATTGGCAAAATACCGGTCTCGCCATCTAGAGGGAGCATAGTTGTCACGGAGTCAAGGCGAACCAAGGCGGTGGAGGGTTGTCTAAGCGTTTAGGCGAGAAGGCGCACGCCTTGAGGCGAACAAGGCGACCAATTGTTATTTTTTATTTTTCCTATTTTCTAACATTATTTAGTTACCTTGTATCATAAAAAATAAAGATTAAACAACATCAAGTCATTAAAAATCAACATTTAGCCATATTAAATCATAAAAAATTAACATTAAGTCATATTAAGTTATAAAAAATCAAAATTTAGAGAAATGCTCTGGTTCTATAATAAGTTTGACTGGTCAAATGATATTATTTTTACATGAGACTTTTTTGTATCAGTTATAATATAAAACCAGCTTTCCAACAAGTCTAAGATTACTTAAATCTAAGTTATAATGACAAAGTTATGCTCTGGTCAAACTTATTTTTAAGTGCGCGAATGCTGTTAAAATTGCCTGAATGAAAATAATTTTATGGATATCAAAACAAAAAAATTATTTTACTGGACTTTTGGTTTTTAGCAATGTTTTAACATGATAGAATTTATAAAATTTTCATGATTGAGAAAAACTCCAGCATTTAAAAGTTGAAAATCGCCCCTATAACCAAAATTCAGTTGTTCTTCTTGGACCGGGGGGTTGACTTTTTATCCTTTTGGAATTTGATTTTTAAACTATTTTTATTGGATTCAAATAGGGGGTATTTTCTTATTTATGAATAATATCTTACGTAAATGAAATTTACTTAAGTGATATTTGGCATAAATAAGTGCCAAAACACAAGGCGGCATGCAGTGCAATAAGGCAATTGTCGCTTAGGCCCCAGGAAAACCGCCTGGACGCCTAGGCGACGCCTTGACAACTATGAGAGGGAGTAAATAAAGGGGGGTGAGCAAGTCATGCTCTATGAGGGTTGGGGGCAAGCAATCAAACACAATACAAATGATGCAATGCATGCTCCACACCTTATATGATGCTCATGATTCCAATTAAATTACACTACTTTCTAGTCCATTATTAAGTTTGAGATCAATGATATAGCGCTACGCAACGTAGATGGTAGTCCTTACCCTGTACGTTGGGCCTCAGTAGGGGTGTCAATGGGTTTGGCCTGGTCGGTCTTGGTTGGGCCTCATCAGGCTCGGCTAATTTTTAGGGCTGCACCTTGAATGCCCGTTTAGCTAAATAGGCTTAGCTAGTGGGGGCATAGTACAGTTGATAATCGGGCCGGTCGGTCTCGGGCTTTAATTGGGCTGCCATAAACGGGCCTTAGTCGAGCCTTAACCAGGCTGTAAACCTATTGACCTTTAAACGGGCTTTAAATGTGTCCTCTTTAAAATTGGTCTTTTAAATGTGCTTGAAAGGAATACCAATAAATGAGGTAAAGATGGGCATAGTGAAGAAAGATCCCATATTTAAAATGGATTAAGCCAAAGATGGAAGCAGCTAAGTTACTAAGGTACTCAGTCTTTAACCCAGCGGAACTCAAATCAATTAAACTATGCCTACACAACCCAAGTTGAGCAAGTGTAAATCAATTAAATTATGTTTGAAAAAGATGAATGTTCAGATAACAATCACCACCATCTCAACTGTACATATCATATAGCCTTGGCACTAAATAGAAATAGTATTAAAAATTTTTAAAAAATACAAGTGGTATTAAAGGGGTCAGGCTAGGTCGGGCTTAAATGAGTCAGTTCAAGTCGGGCTTGTAAATGTGTTGGGTCGGTCAGGCGCCTGTCGGGCTAGACGGATGCACTGTGTACTGCTTGTTTATAAACGTGTCGGGCTCACGTTTGTTAATAGGGCCGGTCTAGGTCGGGCCATAAACGTGTCGGGCTTGGTCGGACCAACTGGTGCTGGCCTGGAATTGACACCCCTAGGCCTTAGGACATACAAGCTCATTGCAGGTAGGAGGTCAGCCAATCTCGGAAATAACCTCGGTCCCCCAGCTATCCCCTAGGTTAGTAACCCCGGGGGCAGTCAAGTGCACAATATGTCGTACCTTGCTGCTATCCGTCTTGGGCACAGTACGTCGTACCACGGAAGTGTACGGCTAATCAGGCAACCATGGGTCAGGATTAGTCAGTACCTATCCCCCTACTGACAAGGGGTTGTAGCATTTTGGTGGTGATAACCTAACCCACAAATCTACATGATGTATAACCATCCATCAACCATTCATCACATGTACACAAAAATCATTGGGGACCTGGGTGATAACCTAACCCACAAATCTACATGATGTATAACCATCCATCAACCATTCATCACATGTACACAAAAATCATTGGGCACCTACCAGTGTCCCATCTTACTTGTCTTACCTGTTCCAACTTCCCATTTCACAAGTGAGTACCAGAACAATAATAATAATTATATGCACACAATCATAATGCATGAATTCCAAGCAAGATTACAATAATAAAACACTCCATAAAATAAGTCAGGGCACCCACTCAACTTGGTGTTCAAGTCCAGAAAATTTACTTATTTGGTTTAAGCAGACTCCCACACTGCCACTTATATTTCCTATTTCATAAGATATTTAAATCATGAGTGATTTACATCCCCCTCCCCTGTGTTTTGTTGATATTATATCCCCCACCCTCTTGTTTTCAAAAATTACACCAACCTCCCCGTCAGATGACACATATTACAAATAAGCTGACTCTGTCAACTTTTGGCCGTTTAGTTTTCAATTTTTTTATAATACCCATATTACCCCTTATTAATGTAATTTACCCTTCTACCCTCCCTTGTGAAACACCTTTAACAAAACTAAGAAGCGGCGAGCGGCAGCAGCAATAGTGAAGGCAATGGCGTACGGTGTACGGCGAACGATGAATGGCAAATGGCGAGCGGCAGTGGCTAGCCTCCGTTATTAGACCCAAACCCCAATTGATTGTAGTTGCAGTTGGCGACTCTCTTCTCGGTAAGTTCTTTCCTCATCTCCGTAGTATGTTGTCCATACTCTATTTTTTCTCCTGTGGGTGACAGTGGTGAGAACAGTGGTTGGGAGATAAGCCCCTTGCTTGGCCAACCATTTTTGGCTTCTATGGGAACACACATTGATTTGAGAAGAGATCTTTACCCCTTTAGGATGAAAATCAATTCTTCTCTGAGCCTCTGGGTTTCCCTACCCAATTGCTCTTAATTAAACCCTTAAAACCTTATCACTGTTCGATCTAATTACACATTTGACTTCAGAATGTCCTATGATTCGTAATGTTGAAATAGAGGTCTTAGTCTGCAAATTTCCATTTTTAGAGATCTCATCACCGTCGCGTCGCTGCAACAATCGCCTGTCGCGCAACCATCGCATGTCGCCGTTGCTTGCAACTGTTGTCGTCGCCTTGTCGTCTTCACCTAGAGTTGCCCCCTATCACCGGCAATGCTGAAACCCTCAAACCCCCAAATCTGTTTTAAGGTTGGGGTAAAATGTAATGAGAGTAGCGACAAGGGTAAACTCGAAAAACTATTGTGGTTAAAGGAAAAAGGGCAAACTCGTATTTTAACACCCAAAACTAATAGCCCACTAACAATGTCATCTGACAGGGGAGGCTGGTGTAATTTTTGAAAACATGGGGGTGGGGGATGTAATATAAGAAAAACACAGGGGAGGGGGATGTAAATCACTCTTACATCATTAATTACATAACAAAATTCTACACTCTACCCCAACCTGTTTAAGTGTAGTATTCCTGTTCCTGAACTAGGGGGGCATTTGACTGTGTATTCTGGTTTCGTAAACCTTCTTTACTGTGGGACTATGTATAGGGAACCACTAATAGATCCTCACCTGGTAAAAGTGCCCTAGTCATACCTGCAGTCCTCAAAACATATATTAAATCCCAGACATTGTATCGTACTGTCATGGGCTTTATTTTTCATTAAATCTTATGTACACAAATCCTAAATCTTATGTACACAAGTCCCAAAACATGTGTAAAGGTCTGCTGACCTGTTACACAGCATCTCTGTCTACTGGAACCCTAACCGGTGGGTTACCTGGGCAACAACCGGCTGGCCGGTCATGACCCACCAGTTCTCTTTTATTCTGCAGAATCCGATTTGGCCCTGTTGTTTCCTGCAACACAAGTTGCTGTGAAGCTGAATTGACCCATGTATTCTCAATTCGATCACTGAACTAGGTTGAATACATTCATTTGCAATCTCTTACATAATAAGTCAGCCCACCTCAGTTTGCAACAGAATTTTACAATGAATTTAATTAAAATCTATTGAAATTCTCAATTCCAACAATTATTAGAATTCTGCCCTAAGATATGAAATCGAATTTCATTTAAGGGACCTTACTCCCATCCTAATTTTCTCTATTACTACTAAAATTATAGAAACCCTAGATTCCAGGGTTTACAGGGACAATTTCTAACCAATTGATTCCCTGAAACCTTCCCTGGGTTGGGGTTTTACCTTACTGCGTAGCAATACTCTGCACAGGGTTTCCCTGGCAGTCCCCAGTTGGCAAAAACCTTAACCCTAGCTATCCTACACATACAAAATCACCTTCCTAAGCTTAGTACAGTAGTAGTTTTACTCACCTGGTGCAGATTCGATTCCAGTAGTAGCCTGAGATAGGTGAGTTCCCTTCTTATCTCCTTCTCTTCCTCTTCTTCCTTCTCTTTTCTTCTTCTTCTTCTTCTTTCTCCCCTCTTCTTCTTACTGTTACACAGCCACAGTTTTGGGGTGAGGTTTTTGCCCTAAAACCTGTATTTAAGGCACCCCAAAGGTCTGTTTGGTTGGCCCTTATAGATATTATATATATACATATATTTATATATCACTTATTTAATCAGAATTTGATTAAATTAATAAATTCCCTCATTGCATTTTCTGAAATTAAACTATGCATTTCATGGCTTATGTAGCCCTCTTTACATAGGGGCAAAGTGGGAATTTGCACGGTAGAGATGTGGGGCCCATAGTGCAAAAACCAGAAAAATGCATTCTGCCAGGCAAAACCGGTTGGCCGGTTTGTACCCATCAGTTTGGCCACTTTCAGCCCCCTATGGCCTATCATGCTTCCTTCCCTACCTGATCTCTTTTAGGTTGAAAATTACCTAGCTGCCCACACTTCCTGGTGATTTTTCTAGCAATGTTGGCAGGATGAACATGACCAAGTGGGGTCACTTTTTCTCTCCTAGCATTCCATTGCTGCCAACCAAGCCAGCATGGGCCTTCTCTGTCCTGTACTCTTGCCTGTTCACAGGTAAGCAAGGTTCACGGTATCAGGTTTCAATCTCTGGGGAGACCGAAATTTTGGTCGAAACCTGGGAAATTTCGAGGATACTGGGGAATTTTTTCCGGTATGGTAGAAACTTAGGTTTTGACCCCCAAACAGTGTTTTTTTGGTCTGATTTATTGTGTACATCATATTTTAAACATTTCTAACACATTCACATCATTAGTTTCATAAAAAAAAAACACATTCCTACTTGTGTGGTGAACCAAAGGTTCGATAATCATTACGCTGACTTGTTGGCTTAACTTCTGAAACTTTACTACATAATGACTATATATAGTCTACAATCTACATCAAAACATAAGACATAATCCAAATGATCCAAAATAAATAAAAGTATTACATAATCAACAGTTATCTATCAATACTCAACAGTTTTGACTCAATTACTCATCACTCGAAAGTAGTGACTCAATTCCAAGTAGAGTGTCTAGGTAGTTCCATCCCATGAGCTGCATACCATTGCAGATGTCGTAGCCGCTCCTTTGAATCTGATGAGACATATGCATCCCATGACATGTTTTGGGCCCAATTGTCTTGGTAGTCTCTCACCGCTTTTGTATAAGATTCATCATCAACATTAGCTAGGTATCCTAACCTAGGGAATGGGTTAGTAACATTGTGGGTATGACACAGAAGGTTGGGTTGTGGCCCTTGTGGGTATGACATAGAAGGTTGGGATCGATACCCAAAGATATTATCAACAAAAGATGACCCACCACTTGTAGAACCCTCCTATTCGAATGAGGAAGAAGATTCATCATACTGCCCATAGCCACTACCATATCCAAATGAACCTGTGCTCTCGAAGGATGGTCCACCGGCATATACACCATACTGTCCCGGATACCCATAATGCGATGTAGCTGATCCGGTGCTCTTAAAGCCACTATCACCTTGATGTACTGGACTAGGGCTCGAGTCAATGAATTTTGGTGCACGCTAATGCTCAGATCCTCCACCCTGTCCCAAACTCATGGATTCCATTGTGGAAGATAAACTAGATAAATCCATAGTCGAAATTTCGGTATTATTTTGGTATCTCACTGAAATTTCAACTTTGTCTCGCCTGTCTCAGTGGTTTCGGTTCCTTTTGCATGTTTTGAAGGAAAAACACTCCAACAAGCTTCTAATTAGCCACACCATCACACATTTTGACTTTCATTGGACTCCTACAAGAAGATCTGCACATTTAAAGCTTAAGAAAGGTAAAGTTCTTTCTCCAAAATCAATTTTTTTTTAAATAGTACATAAATACTGTTGGTAAAATTTTTAGAACATCTACGGTTGCTTCCAAACAAAGGTGCAACTCTAAAATAATATCATGTTCTAATATTTTTGCATTTCTATGTTCTAAGCATGTTTATTAACCTTAAAATAAGCTACCCACCAAGTTCAGGTCAAAATATGGCCGTTGGACCACCGAAACAATCAACCGAAAAAGAAAAACAAAAATACACCATCTCGGCGAAATCTCGACGAAATTTCGGTATTTCAGTGTTTCTTAACCCACCGAAACACCGAAATGAAACGAAATTTCGAACCTTGGATATATCCATGCTTTGGCCCATCCTATTTGCCTCATCATAAGGCTCGAACCTTTTGTGTGGTCCTCTACTATAGCCTCTCTGTTCTCGGGAACCATGATGTTCATCTTGCATGGCATGTGTGAACTTGGTCTCCCCTATGAATCTTACTGGAGATGGTTGTAGAACCGTGTTACTTCAGCTCGTATGGCAGCTAATCTATCACCGACATCATCCCTACCATCCCCATCACCACCATCCCTAAAGGCTTTCATCTATACGTCGGTAATAATGTTAGCAACTTAATGTTCATATCCTAGGTAATAATTGCATCAATTAATAACTTCAACACTCACCTCCGTGTTGATGATATTTTGTGCGGTTGGGTTGACTCAATCTTCTCCACCATGGTGTGAATTGCATCTATGAGATCATTTCTCAAGCCAACCCTATGCTTGTATTGATACTTGGGGTTTAGGTAATAAGCTAAAAATAGTTAAGGTGAATATTGGGTAAGCAAAAGTATATGTCAGTATTAACAAGTTCAAGCAAGGTGAATAAAGTAAAACTAACCAGCCTTATGTAGAGGATGCGTGAGCTGCCTCTCCCAGCGGTCCTTGATTATGGCAAGGAACTTCTTGTTACCCTTTTGGTACACCGCTTCCACCTCCATCTTCATTATTTCAATGGCAGCCCATATGATTGGTAAGGTGGGTTTCTTCTGTGAGTCAACCAACTTCAAGACGCTCACAATCGGATCTAATATCTTCTCTACTTTCTTGAGATCCTCCTAGAATTTTTCACTAATAGTGGTTGGGCTGCTTTTCCTCCTTGGGAGTCAGATCCATCCCAATTAAACCACTCCTCAGAAGCAAACGTGGATCTCAATATAGACTTCTTCGTCTCAAAGCTCTTTAAGGTGATATAGTTCGTCGCGAACCTTGTCAATCCTAGCCTCACCAAGTCCCCACCACATTTTGTTCTTAATAAGTTCAGAGTAAACCCATGGTTGTACACATATGTGGTCACCTGCCTTGCTTTCTCTACCACATTTTTTTTTAATCTTCAAACTTCCCATATCTTTTAACGTGAGATCTATACAATGGGCTGCACAGGGAGTCCAAAATAGATGGTACCTTCGATTGTTCATTAACTTTTCCCCAGCGTTCTTGAAGTTGCTCCCATTATCAGTGACAATCTGTACAACATTCTTGACCCCAACATCCTTTACCACCTCTTTTAAGAGGTTGTAAATGTATTTTGCATCTTTCTTCTCATTGAATGCATCAACTGACTCTAGGAAGATTGGCCTTCCATCATAATTCACCATGAAATTGATGATGGATTGTCTAGTGGGTCCAGTCCATCCATCACTCATCACGGTCACCCCATAATATTCCTACATTGGCTTTAGATCCGTAATGTAATCTACCAACTTTTTCTTCTGCTTTGGCAAATATACATTGTACATATCATAAGTTGTTGGCTCTTTCACACTTGGACCAGCCTTACCAATCTCATCCAGCATGTTTTGGTAATATGACCCTGTGGTCACATTGGCTGGAATGGTATGATAGAAAGCCCACTTAGAGAAAGCCATCCCCATTGCCTCCTTAACATTGGTCCACACTTGCTTCAATTTTAATCATCTCGAGTCCTGCCTTCGATACAGTGCAGTATCAGATTGGAGAACCTCAACATTACAGTTACGAGATGATGGTGGTGGTGGTGGTGGTGGGGGTGGGGGAGTGGGTGTGGGTGGAGTTGGGGCTTGGTCCCTCCTACTCTAGGACCTCTTCAATAGAACATTTGGCTCTCTATGTCTCAACCTCCTCCTCCTCCTCTGTGGCTCAGGGTCTTTTTCAACTGCTCGAGATGAACTAGCTTCCCTAGCCCTCTGTACCCGTCTTTCCTCATCAATATCAAGTTGGGCTTTGCTTGCTACAAAAGCCCTCCTCAATTGTTCAGCTTCTTGTGCCGTTTGTACATCATCCAAGTCAGGTTCCTCACTGTCTTAATCTTGCTCCCCCAACTCTGGCAATGACTCAAGACAAGCATCATGTTATTCATCCCTAACTGCCATCTTCTCCTTCCTCTTCTGTAACCCTCATTTTAAATGCTTCAACATGCTCCTCTTGATCTCATTGGATACATTAAGGCAGCCCAACACATTCCTATCCCCACTTGCTAGATGCCACTTTAATCTTGTGGCCCCACCAGACATATTTTTTCTGGAAATAATTACATTGTGACTTCCTTTTATCAGCTGATAGGGGTCTCCTATGCAACCATGCAATGTCCCCACCTCTATCACTCATTATGCAACACTTAAAATCTTCCTACAACACTATTCCAACAAAAAAAAGACCAATTATAAACATATATGCATCCATAATGACTCATAAAAACAATTAGAGATAATTGCAAATTCCCAACAAAGCATTATATTTTTTCCCTATTTAAAAATATTTTAAAAAAATATTTAAAAAATAATTATTTAATTAATAAATAATGACTAATTAAAAAACATCACATTAGTTTACAAGCATGATTGTAAATGAATTTGTAATACATTCTATAAATTTCTTGAATTTTCAAACTATAATAGACAATTTTTCGTAATTATTTACATTTTTAAAATAATTTCAGAATATATCTAAAAAAAAAAAAAATCATCAAGTTGTAGCTCGGCTGATGGTGTTCAGCATATATTAAGTTGAACACCAAAGACCAACTATTAACGTATTTTTTTTTTTCAGAAAAATGTTGGTAAATGCATTTTTAAAAACAGAATATTAAGAAAAAGCATTAACATGCAAAAAAAAATTTGGCCATCGTGAATCCGTAGATCGGGTCCTCCTAAGCAACATATAAAAAAATTACATGATTCTACCCTATTTACTAACATATTATATAAAAAAAAAAGTTTTTTGGGGAAGTTGGGACTTACCTTTTCGGTTCAAGATGCCTTTCTTGTGTAGAGGTAGCACTAATCACCCTTAGATTCAAGTTTGATAGTCAAAAAATGAAAATCTCCACTGTTTCCCCAAGTTTCCCACACTTGGGAGAAAAAAAGCACAAGAGAAAGTCGAAATCTACTGAAATAGGGAATGGTTTTTGTTTCAAACAAATTAAATAGGACCTGGTTCAACCCAAATGGTCGAACGAGGTCGAAAAGGTCGAAATTTCCCATGTTTCGGTTGAAACAGGGGAAACATGGTCAAAACCTGTCGATACCTGGTCGAAACAGATGATTTTAAAAAATACTAGAGGTTTTGTTTCGACCCCTGGCGATACCTGTGAAATCGAGTTCTCGAACCATCTAGGTAAGTGTATAAAAAGTCAGATTAGGGTATTACACTTGGGACCGGCATATCATTTGCTTTTATTTTAAGGGATCTATGGATTAATGGATGTATCAGAAAGTCTTTTCTTTTTTCCCTGGGTTTTCCATGAGTTTGAGACTTGGGAGTGCTTATATGCATAAGACATCTCCATAGTCTAGTCCTTAAACAGGTTTCTGGTTTCAGTGTGATGAATTGGTGTATTTGGTGACACATGATTGTTTCTTCTTAATTCAGTCAAATGAGAAGAGTGTTCATTCACTACCCTCAGGGGAATGGTGCAATGGATCTATGGATGTTTTCCCTCCTACATCATCTGTACCGCAATTGGAAGCTGTAGGAGAAATCTGCAGAGGTATGCTTCACAGATGGATTTTGATAGTAGCTTATATTTGCAACTTTTCCTATAGAACTGGAAAATGATTCTAATTGTCCTGCTTGAAATATAACTTGGCAATCTAATAGGAATGTGCAAAAGAGGATTGCGAACATCTAATGCTGATAGCTTTGGACCTTCCCATTTTTCCAAAGAGGACACTTCTGAAGATTTGAATTCTCGAACTCTCAACTACAGTGGAATGTGTAGTCATAAAAATGCTCATATGTCTCCTAAGGTGTAATTTCTCATTCGTATTCTTTTAGAATGATTAAGATATATTTTTGTGCAGGGTTACTTTCTAACATTATTTCTTTGTCCTCTCTGTACTGGAAACTTTATTATATTTTGCATCTGCAGGCTTCAGGTGCAACTGTGAGTATGGTTCTCAATAAACCTTCCATCAATGGAGCTAAAGAAGGTTATGGGTGCTCTGCTTATGAGCTGCAAGAGATTACAACTATATCACGTTTTGGCTCTCAACATGGCTTGGCTAGTTTTAACGCTGAAAATTTTGAGTCTCAGAGACCTGCAGAGACAAGAAACTCGGATAAGAATTCGAAAGATTCCACCACCATTGGTGGGGCAGGCAATTCACGAAAAATGCATTATAGAAGCCCAACTTCTACTGTGTTTTCTACAGAGAATGGCCTTCCCCCCAATGAGTCTTCTATAAAAGCACCTCCTTTTGAGTTGTTTGTCAGTTCTGAAGAAGGAATTAATCTTTACGTTGATTTAAATTCAAGTCCATCAGACTGGGTTGAGGGCTTCACAACTGAGGTCTGTATCTTCCAGGAAGTTAAAAACATTGCAGTTGGTGATGAGAAAATGAAAATCTCATCACTTTCGAGTAAAGAGTCAGGACTCCAAACAAAAGGTGACCCTGGATGTCCCAGATCCTCCCTGAGTTCAGCTGTGACAAATGAGCACTCTTTGCAGGATCCTCATTACTCAGATATAACTGGTGAAACACTAAGGTCCTGTACAACAATACCATGCAGAACTCCTCTAGAAATATTAGGGGTTTCAGAGAATGATGATCCAGTACTTACATCCATATCCAGACCTAATTCTGATGTACAGATGCAAATGGTTTCTGGTACAGAAACCTGTGTTAGAGAAGGGGAAATGACATGTCTTGATTTGGAGGTCCTTGATACTTCCCAGGTAAAATCGGCCTCTAACTCTGTTTTGGATACGAAGTTGGACGGACTAAACTGCCCTGATTCTATGAAGCATCAGAATTCAATGTTTTGTAGCACTTGTACTGAAAATTCTGCAAGACACAGCTCAGGGACTTGTAATGTTTTCCAAGATAGGGGTCTTCCAGTATCTAGCGAAATCTGTGAGGTTTCAGTCCCGTCCAATACTGCCAGTTTTGAAAATCCTAGTGAGGTCTGTCCTGGATTCTCAACAAGTGTTTCTATAGAGATGCAGATGTCAGAAGTTGGAAGTCAATGTAAGAACGTGATAAACTCCTTTTGCCAGAACTGTGGTCTAGTTAATTTTGATGATCTGATGCGCAGTACACAACTTGAAAATGGAGAATCTGCAAATTGTGAGCATGATCAGAACACCTGTAGGAACCCTCCAACTGCATATACTGAAACATGGGTATTAGCTTTCTTTCCTTTTATTGCCAACATATTGTTACTTTGGAAACTATGACCTAAATATTAATATATAATTTGACATTGTAGAGATGCTATTATCTGTAACATCTCATAATGTTGGATAGTGTCACTCTATGAGTCTGGATTGTTTGAGTTTATAACTAGACTAGTATTCTGGTTGTCTAGGGGGACATACATTCAATACATCAGCATTTTCATTCTAAAGTTATTTAGACATCATTATAAAAAGCTGTTACTGGAAGTTTCCATCCATTCAACAATTCTCACATCCACGACACATGGAAATTCACCAGTCACACAACCAAAGGATCCAGACTCCTGTTACTAAATTATATCATTTTATACTAGAAATTTCTCCTTGCTATGGAACAGGGTTAGGAGTGTTTTTTTTTTTTTTTTTCTGATAAAAAAGGTTAGGATTTGTTGTTGGGTGGTTTTAATGCTTTTTAGAAGCATGGACTAGGGTTTGAAGTCAAGTAGCTAGTAAGCAATGAAAGAAGCAATGGTTTATCTCAAAAACAAAATGGTATATGAACCGTTGAAAATATATGTAAAGATGAATAAACCTAATGTAGAAAATGAATTTTAATTACTAGCAATCAGACTTTCTCTGTGAAATAATCAAGGTCCAACAAATTCTTAGCAGCCACATGCTTGAAGTGAATTATGAGAGCCAAATTCTCATAAAACAATAAGGAATAAAATATTACACTGATACATGTTCTTGGATACCCCCAACTTGTATCTAAATTAGAACTTCAATTATGATACATTGAAAGTCAAAACTATTCCTACTTATTACTTAGTACTTACTAATTCTAAACTGAAGTAACTTGGACCTAACTAACCCAAATAGAAAGGCTAAAAGTTGGTCTCTGAGAGAGGCATGGGTGGTGGCCTTGTTCTCTTTCCTTGCTGCAATCTGGCACGAAAGAAATCTAAGGCGCTTTGAAAGGGAAGAAAAGAAACTTAGCCATGATTTTAAGCAATATAAAAGGGGACATCCATTTCATATGTAGCAGTCGGAAATTTTCTCCCAAGTCTGCTGAAGACCTTATCCTGTGCAGAAGATTGCAACTTACTACATCCTCTTAGCGCCCTATTCCTATCTTGGAAGTTCATTGGTGTGAGCCCATGCGTGATTGGGTGAAGATAAACACAGACGGTTGCTCTCTTGGTAATCCAAGGCGCAGGAGGGCGAGGAGTGTTTAGAGATCATGATGGAAGGATGCTTCTCAGTTATCAGACTTTTCTCGGTGTCACTGGCAGCTTCACGGCGGAGATTTGGAGTATAATTAAGGGGATTTCAATTTCTCGTGATAGGAATATCCATCGCCTTTGGATTGAGTCTGACTCTTCTGCGGCTGTTGGGCTTTTCCACCATCGGTTCATTCCTTGGTTTGTTTGTCAGGAATGGAGTCACCTTCTCAGTTATCTAAATAGTATTGTTTGGAAGATCTCGCACTGTTACAGGGAAGCTAATCCGATTGCGGATTATTTGGCCAAGGAAGCAGCCAAGATTGGGACCTCGTCTGACGATGTTATTCTCCCCCATCGTATCATGAGTGAGCTGTTTTCTGATGAGGCAGGCAGAACTAGATTCAGATTTATGAGATAGCAGTTGTGAGTCTCTGCTGATGGCAATGCTGAAGGTGGAGACTCGCTTCTGGCTTATAGCTTATAATATATTCTTCCTTTTTTCTCAATTTTAATATATTCTGATCTTCTAGCAAAAAAAAAAAAAAACTAACCCAAATAGAAAATAAAGAGAACCAGGCAAGAGTTAAATCAGATCAAGAACCAAAATTTCCAAAATGCCATTTGTAACAAAAGATGGGAGGAACTAGAACACAACAAAGCGATAGCTAAATCAAAACTCTGATATTGCAGCCCCTCATAAAATCACTTGCTCTTTGGATGTCATCTGTTTGGCTGGTCCTAAAGGTGGTTCCATGTTGCTCCTATTTAACTGTCCCTGAAATGTGAGTTGAGTTCAGGGCTGGGTATTCAGCATTGGGCAGGCCGAAAGGATGGCTAGATCCTAACTCAACCTAGGTTTTGAACTTGCCCTGCTTGAGCCCAAGATAAGAAAAATTATTCACTACCACAAAACCAGGCTTGAAACCGAGATATTTCACGAAACCGCGAAATTTCAGTCAAACCTTCCAGGTTTCGGTGGATAGTTTCAATGGATGGTTTCAAGGCCCAAATGGCCAATTAGGTCCTGAAACTTCAAGGAAACCCTATTTAGGCCCTCTAAATTGTGGAGCCCGTAGGTGGTAAAAAAAGGCACCAAAAATTGTAGTTTGACTTTGGATCCTAGGTTGGTAGTATACGTTATATGTTGCTCTATACATTCTTAATATGGCCTATTCCACACAAAATAGAGCACTAGGCCACATAATTTAAAACAACTAAAATATGCATTAGGACTGCATAAACATATAATTATAAACCCTTTCATAATTATCAAATATTGTATTTTTTCTACTCTTGTATGGGAGTGATTTGGCCAAAAAATAATAAAAAACCAAATTTCCACAAACCCTAGACTGGAAACCAGCAAAACCAATGAAATGGTATAAAATTTGGGCCCATTTCGTTCGAAACTATACATTATATTAAAGGTTTGTATTCTTTCGGTAAAAAAAGATACTGGAACCACACATATCATCGAACTTTACCGAAACAACAAAATTTCGACCTAAACGTTGTGTTTTTTACATATCGCATGGAGTTTCGTTTTGACTTATTACGAAACCAAAACATTGTAGTAGATCAGGAAACAATTAGCAGGGTTTGGCTTTTGTTGTGTGCTAGTTTCTCTTGTGCATTGTGCTTGTTCTCTAAGGTTGTGCACATTGACCATTAAGGAGGTTTGATTTATATTGTTCCGGCTATTTTTATCAATAAAGTTACCATTTCTATATTTATCAAGAAAATGTAGAGGCTTATAGTTAAGAATTAGAGGTTTGGGTAATGATTTGACTTATCAGTAATGATAGAGGTCACATTTATTTATAAAAAGGTTACAACCATAACAGATAAAGAAAGTAGGGTATCACTAACTAAGCGTCCCTATCTACAATGTAAATAACCAAAGTAATAATAATAAACTAATTATGGTCATCTCAATGCTCCATCAAGTTGGTGCAAATATATCATACATGCCCAACTTGGTGAGAAGAAGATTAAACGCTTTACAGAGAACAACCTTAGTAAACACATCAGCTAACTTGTTTTCAGAACTAATAAAGGATATGCAAATTGTCCCTTGTTCGAGCTTCTCTTTAATGACGTACCTATCAATCTCAATGTGCTTTGTTCTGTTATGCTGGACAGGATTGTGAGCAATACCGTTGGTTTCCTTGTTATCATTGTATAGACGTGTAGGATCTTCAAAAACAACTCTAAGTTCACACAAGAGACTTGTGGGTTTTCCCAGTGACAAGGCCAGAGAAGTTGTTCCCACAGATTGTAAGCAGGCAGGCATGAGACCACGTGAGATAGTTCTGACCATTAAACTTGATTGGGATGGTGGAGAGAGAGAGAGAGAGAGCTGGTTGCCTAAACGATGACCATTTTACACCCCGAAGGAGATACAACTACTGGTGTTATCAGTCACAGTAGCCATGGCATAGAAGGGCGGTACGCATGTAGGTGGCAAGAGAACACGATAGCAACACAAGTGGCAGTGACACCTGCAATGAAGTGTGGCAACCAGAGGGATCGCGGCGTGGGAGGTAGGAGCAGCGGTAGCGGCTAGTGAAGAGACAAGATTAGCGCGAGGTGGGAAGCATGATGACGCTTGGCGAGGAGGCACGATGAGCGTGGCTACACGAGGTGGGAGGCAAGGTGATGTTAGGTCACAAAGGCGCGGGAGTGGAGGGAAGCGCGATAGGTTAGGGTTAGTAGTGCATAGAATGGGTTTAGTCTACCATGCTAGACTATGAGGCGAGGGCCCCCAAACGTGGCAGAGAAAACAAAACAGAAAAAGAAAAGAAAATTTAGGGTTTTTTGCTCTGATACCAAGGTGAGAATTAGAGGTTTGGGGAATGATTTGACTTGTCAATGATGACAGAGGTCTCTTTGAAGGTTACTAATCATAACAGATAAAGAAAGTAGGGTGTCACTAACTAAGCATCCCTATCTACATGAATTACTATGATAAATAGTAAAATACCCAAGATAATAATATGCTAACTATGGTCATCTCAACACTTACTTTTGATAACGTGGATAGATTACATGTAAATCCATAAGTCCAACATGTTAACTACATATTATCAAAGCCTTAAAATAAACTCTACCACCATTGACATGATATGTCTGAGCTCTATGGGTTATATATGTAGGTTTAACGACTAGGGCATACCCAATATACGAGGAACCTGCTACTTCATGGTATGGGGAGGGGCATATATAGGTTTAACCACAAAAAATGGTGTACCCAAGGTTTTAAAGTATCGGTATTTGGTATCGTATCGGAAGGGTGATTTTAAGGGATGTATCGTGTCGTATCAGAGAGAGACAAGATACACAAGATATGTGTGGTAATGGAGAAGAAACATTTGGAAACACTCAGGATATATGCAAAATACTGTATTGAAGCATTAAACACTATAAAAATGTATAAAAACGAGAACAAAGTATGAGAGACAAGTGCATTCAATTGATTATATATAGAAGGATGAAGTTTCTTACATTTACTAATATCAAATTTTTTTAGGTATCGTATAGGTAAATTAAAGATACGATATGTATCAATTAGTATCGGCAAATATAGAAGGATAATTAAAACCTTGGGCATACCCAATGCACAAGGCTCCTGCGGCCCCACCACTGTGGGGTCTAGGGAGGGTCATAATATGCCTCCTTACCCCTGCTTCGCGGAGAGGCTATTCCCTTGACTCGAACCCGTGATCACTTGGTCACAATGGAGCAACCTTAATGTTGCACCAAGGTCCACCCTCTTCTGTAGGTTTAACCCCATAGACATAAAAATATATTAGTATTATAGTTAGGATCTATAGTGGGTGGTGGGGAGGGTGAAAGTGGGATTTGATCCCAGGCCTAGGCATAATTGTCACGACATCTAGGTGACCCAAGGAGTTGGAAGGGGTCTAGACGCACGGCAACACCAACAAGGCAACCAAGGAGTTCAATGTGCTTGCCTAGGAAATGCCTTGACAATTATGGGCCTAGGCAGGCACTAGAAAGGATAGAATTAAACATGAATGTGATCACTACAACATAGGGTTAACATAACAGCAATTGGTGATATTATGGGGAAAAGTTGACTGAATTAGTTTGTCATGTTTAATTAAGGAACAATTACTGTAGTGAGGAGTGGCATGTCATAAGATAAAGGCTTAATTGAGATGAGGGAAAGGTCCAAGAAAAACTGGATTGACGTAGTAAGGCAACTCTTGAGGTTTGGTGATTTTATGGAAGGTATGGGCATAGATGTGGAACAATATAAAAGGGTTCATAACCCAATATAAATGTCTAAATGACCCTTGATCTTTTTTTTAGATCGCTACTGATGCAGATAAGCACTTAAAGGTTTATTTTATTGGAAATATGCCTTGAGTTGGGTTATGTAGGTGTTAGGCCTTTGATCCTATGGGTTTCTCTGTAATAGGCCACTTTAATGGGCCTACAATATAGGTAGAAAGTAGGATTTATTAGTTTAGTTAGAGTCCTTCAATTGGTATCAGAACCGAACCGAACCGAAGATGGATCTGGAAGTTTGTTACTTTGCTAGATAGAGGGATCTATACAAAGCCCTTGATTGGCTAGATTCTTTGGAGGAATATTTTAGAACCAAACCCTGAAATTGAGGTTCATGTTAAAGAAGTTCTAGTAATTCCTGTCAGTGAGAAAGAGTAGGTCCTTGATGTTCCCATCACTGAGACTCATATCAAAGAATTCGAAAGCAACAAAGTTGCCGTAATGGACAATGAGGTTGAGAAGGAACATGGCACTACAAAAAATGTGATGATTGTGAACAGCCAAGAACCACTGGGTAGATGAATCAAAAGATTGAAGATGTGATTGAACCATCAACGAGAGCAATAAAAAACCACTGGGTAGATGAATCAAAAGAGTTCTACGTTGCACCAAAGTTTGCAGAGGTCAATGGTACATTGGTGGATGACCCTATGGACATGTCTGAAGATTCTGCAATTGAGCATGAGGAATTTTTTATTCCTTCAAAGTACTTTGAAGAATGAGAGCCTCGTCCTCTACACTATATTCATGTTTTTAAAGAATTTCCTGAGTTTTTCTATGGACTTGAACATAACCTTCACACCAAGGTGATCTTTCTAATGTTCAACACTCGAGGTCGAGTTTTTTCAAGTACAGGAGAATTGATGCAAATAAGTCAGTCATTTAAAGGGTTTATTTGATTGGAAATAAGCCTTGGGTTGGGTTTTATAGGTGTTGGGCTTTGATCCCATGAGTTTTCTTTGTAATAAGCCACTTTAGTAGGTCTAAAATAGTTAGAATGTAAGGTTTGTGGTTAACAAGTGAGAAAGAGAGAAAGAGGAAGAGCAAGAAGAAGGAGAAAGAGTTGGAGAGGAAGATGGAGAAGAAGAAGAAGAATGGTAGAATGTGTGTTGTGAGCAAAGTCTCACTCACACCAATATATTACTTCACTAATATATTTACATGATATTACACATACCTCTCTGAGGAAAATGAAAATAAAACATATAACGACAAATTACTAAATTGCCCTTAAGAACATAACTAATATCTCTAACACTCCCCCTCAAGCTGGAGAATAAATATCATGCATTCCTAGCTTGGATAGTAGAGAACTGAACTGATGATGAAGATGACCCTTTGTGAAGACATCAACCAGCTGATTTCCAGTCCTCACAAAAGATGTGCATATGTAACCAGTGTCAATCTTCTCTTTAATGAAGTGTCTGTCCACCTCTATGTGCTTTGTTCTATCATGTTGCACTAGATTGTGGGCTATACTTATGGTAGCCTTGTTGTCACAATAAAACCTCATAGGTGCCTCAGTATCAAATCCCAACTCTTGGACCAGCCTTCTCAGCCATAGGAGTTCACACACTCCATGAGCCATGACTCTAAATTCTGCCTCTGCACTAGACTGAGCCACTACTGCTTGTTTCTTGCTTCGCCATGTAACTAGGTTTTCACTTACAAATGTGCAATAACATGAAGTAGATCTCCTATCAGAAACTGAGTCAGCCCAATCTGCATCAGTGAAGCCTTCTATCCTCATATGGTTATGCTTGGCAAAAAGTAGTCCTTTTCCTGGAGAGGACTTCAAGTACCGGAGAATGTGGTAAACCGCATCCAAGTGCCCACTCGTGGGAGCATGCATAAACTGACTCACCACCCCCCACTGCATAAGTAATGTCTGGACGAGTCAAGGACAAATAAATGAGCTTCCCAACTAGCCTTTGATATTTCCCTGCATCAACAAGAGAAGGGCTAGCATCTTCTCCCAGCTTATGATTTTGCTCAATAGGAGAACTTGCAGGCTTGTAGCCTATCATTCTTGTTTCTTTCAATAGGTCTAGAATAAACTTCCTTTGGCATATGTTTATGCCCTTCTTAGATCTCGACACTTCAATCCCCAAGAAATATTTTAAGGGTCTGAGGTCCTTAATCTCAAACTGTTTGGCTAAGTAGTTCTTCAGATTGGCTATCTCAGTCCTGTCATCATTAGTGACCACATAGACAATCAAGGCTGTAATGGTGCCATTACCACGCTTGGTGAACAAAGTGTGATCAGCCTAACTTTGGGAATAACCATTCTTCAAGATAGCCTGTCGGAACCTTTCAAACCAGGCCTTTGGAGACTGTTTAAGGCCATACAAGGCCTTCTTGAGAAGACACTTTTCCTGCAGCAGAAGGGAACTTAAAGCCAGGAGGAGTTTGCATATACACCTTCTCTTCTGAATCACCATGCAAAAAGGCATTCTTTACATCCAATTGATACAATGGCCAATCCCTGTTTGCTGCCAAAGACAAAAGGACCCTTATAGTGTTATGCTTAGCCACAGGAGCAAATGTCTCTTGGTAGTCAATCCCATACACTTAACTGTATCCTTTCGCCACCAGTCTTGCTTTGTACCTCTCAATAGTACCATCTGACCGGTAGTTAATTGTGTAGACCCATCTGCATCCAATTGGAGTTCTCCCCCTTAGAAGGTCAACCAATTTTTCAGGGACAATTTTTTTCAAGGGCCTTCATTTCCTCGGTCATGGTTTGCTTCCACTTAGGGTCAGTCATAGCTTCAAAGACATTCTTGGGAATAAAAGCAGATGAGAGAGCAATGGTGAATGCAACACCTGTAGGAGAGAGAGAGTCATAGGAAACAAACTGGGCTATAGGATTAGTACAAGCTCTCTTTCCCTTAATAGCAATAGGAAGATCTAACTCTGATGAGGAAGGAAAGATATTACTTGACTGAAGAGGGTGGATCTCAGGAGTTGGATTCAAAGAGGACTCTTGGTAGGTCTTCTTGTTTCTCCTTGTGTACACAATGGTTTCCTTTTCATTTCCTGAACCTGAACTTGAACCACCTCTTGAATGATCACCAACATCAATAATATCCACCTCTTTGTGTTTCCCAATGTCAAGCATAAAAGGAGAGATAGACAATGGGGAAAGAAAATGAATCTCATCAGTAGCCTTTTCACCTCCATTATGCTCCCCTTGAAGAGGATGATGAGAAGAGGCAAAAAAAGGTGTAGACTCGAGGAAGGTGACATCTTTAGAGAGAAGCCTTCGTCTGGAAGAAGGATGATAACACTTGTATCCCTTAGTAGTGGAGGAGTAGCCAAGAAAGATGCATTTAAGGGCCTTAGGGTCCGGTTTAGTTCGTGAAGACTTATTAACATGGACATAACAAATACACCCAAACACTTTGGGGGGAAGGGAGAAAGAAGAGGATTGAAGAGACAAGATGTTTAAGGGAGTTTTGGAACCAAGGAGTTGTGTTGGCATATGATTGATCAAATAAGCAGTAGTAAGGAGAGCATTAGACCAAAAAGTTTTTGGAACATGCATGCCAAAGAGAAGGCTCTTACTGACCTCCAACAAATGGCAGTTTTTTCTCTCAGCTATCCCATTTTGTTAGGGTGTGTTAACACAAGCTAGCTGATGAATAATACTATGATCAGTAAAAAAGTCTTGAAGACCACCATACATATACTCCCCCCTTTGTCAGAATGAACAATTTTAATTTTGGTGTCAAACTGTGTACATACCATATGATAAAAATTTTTAAAGGCATTATACACATCACTCTTGTGCTTCATTAGAACAGTCCAATTAGCATGAGAAAAGTCATCAACAAATGAAACAAAATAACGAAAACCAAGTAGAGAAGTAGTAGTAGAAGGTCCCCAAACATCAGAGTGCACAATATTAAAAGAAACAATAGATCTATTATCATGATAAGGATAAGAAGAACGACAGTGTTTGGCAAAAATACATGGTTCACAATGAAAAACATGGGAACTAGGAAAATAAGTAAGTAAATGAAGTAACTGTTTCCTCATAAAAACAAAAGATGGATGTCCTAAATGTTGATGCCACATCACAGAATCCACATAACTGCTATCAGTACGTCCACACACATAAAACTGAGCTATAGCCAAAAGAGGTGATTGAGGTTCAAGTATGTAGAGTTCTTTCTCTTCACGCCCACTGCAATAATCCTCTTCGTCACTAAATCTTGAAAGAAAAAATGAGAAGGGAAAAAAGTGACACAATAGTTTAAGGATTTTGTCAAATGACTCATAGACAAGAGATTACGGGTAAGGTCAGGAACGTGAAGCATAGAATCAAGTGAAATGGAAGAAGTAATAGGGATGCTACCTTTATCAGAAATGGAGGAAAGGGAGCCATTGGCAACCCTGACCTTATCTTTATCGGAACAAATAGAGTACGTATCATAATAATGGGACGTACTAGTCATATGATCCGTAGCACCAGAATCAATAACCCAAGATGGTACTGTGAAAGGGGCAGATGAGGAAACCAGTAAGACGGAAGTTGAGGAATCTGGCACTCTAAGGGCATATGATGAGCCTCCCAGCTGAGACATGACTCTGCGGAATACTGCAATATCCTCCCTAGTAAGGGAAATGTGTTTTTCCTGTGGCTAGGAGTAGACCCTGTAGTAGCATGCTTGGCCTCAACACTGTGGGCTCTAGCTCCCCCACTACGTCCACCACGAGCACCACCAGAACCACCACACATGCCAGGAGGTCGACCATGAAGAACTCTCTTTGGTGTGCCCAGACTTCACACATCAATCACAACGTCTATCATCGCCACGGGATGGGCTTTGGCCTTGGCCACCACCATGCCAATCTCTCTGAGAGCTAGTAGTAAGAGCTGACCGCTCAAGGAAGGAACATGCTTTATGGCCACCTGCCTGGTCTCCTAACTCTGCAAATAGCTACACACTTCATCAAGAGATGGAAGTGGAGACCGGCCCAATATCTGTATTTGGATAGGCTCATACTCAGGATTCAACCCACCAAACAAAATAAGAACCCATTGTTTCTCAAGTGTCCGGTAAACCTTAGCTTCATCCTCAGGTTTGGATAGTTGGAGGTCCCTGTAGTGATCACACTCCTCCCAGAGACTAATGACTGTGTTATAATACTCAGAAATGGTCCTCACCCCTTGCTTCATGCCAATGACTTTCTGGAATAGTTGATAAACTTTGGCCGAGTCACTCACACGGTCAAAGGTCTTAGTAACACTGTCCCAAATATCATTGGCAGTTTCTTTCCTCATAAACCTTCTTCCAATCTCAGGTTTCATGAAAAAGATCAGCCACGTCATAACAGTGGAGTTTTCGGTCTCTCATTTTGGATATGTTGGGTCATCTTGTGCAGGAGCCTTAATGGTACTTGTAATATACCCTAGCTTTACCCTACTTTACAAGGAAAGCTTCACAGAATGAGCTCAATCCAAATAGTTGGTGTTGTCCAACTTCACAGTATGTGAGTTATCAAAAACCATAGGAGTAGGAGGAGCACTACTCGATACATTGGCTGAAACATCACTAAAGAGGGCTCCTAGTCCACTATCTTCAGACATATTGTGGATAAGGAGTCACAAACACAATGGGGAGTGCACACTCTACCCAAAAAATCCTTCCTTAGTACTCAGAGATGAATCCCACAAGGAAGAAACACAATAACAAAAGGAAAGAAATGAGATCAAGGCATACTAATAGCAGCAAAACAGATCATACCACTTCACAACACCCAAACAAAACATCTCACAATCCAATAGGGCTGAAGTCCATCATAAACACAACTTCGGAAGCCAACAGAGAAGAAAACAGGGGAGGCAGTACCTGTAAATTAGTAGGAAAAGAGGTTGTGATCTCACACCTCTTTCTCCTTAGGACTGGGAGCTTGGGAGCTTTGTAAAGGACCCTTGGGCAATTCAAATGAGGTATAAACCACCTCCAAAGGTGGCAGGATGAAAGAGAAAGAAGGTTCTCAAGAACAGGAGGGCGGTAATCATGGATTGCCTAGAAAACGACTCTCAAAGCTCCTCAACAGCTTCATTCCTTCTAAAACCTCTTCAAGGGTTTGCTTTGACCCTCTTTCAAGCTCATTTGATAAAAAACTTCAAGTCTTCTCACATAATGATCTCTTCCTTGGGACCCCTTTGTAACCTAGGGTTCCAAAGATAGAATAAGCGAACTTGTAATCCGACTCTCAAACCAAGATCTTGTGCTTTGATACCAAGTTAGAATGTAAGGTTTGTGATTAACAAGGGAGAAAGAGAGAGAGAGAAAGAGGAAGAAGAAGGAGAAAGAGTTGGAGAGGAAGAAGATGGAGAAGAAGAAGAAGAATGGTAGAATGTGTGTTGTGAGTAAAGTCTCACTCACACCAATATATTACTTCACTAATATATTTACATGATATTACACATACATCTTTGAGGGAAATGAAAATAAAACATGTTACGACAAATTACTAAACTGCCCTTAGGAGCATAACTAATATCTCTAACAAAAATATGGGGTAGAAATTAGGAAACAGAGATTTACTTTATTAGTTTAAGTAGTCTTTCTGTTGAACTTTATTCAATCATTCTCCCCTAAGTTACAACTGACCAGCCATATATGTAGGCTGTAACCTTGCTGATTACAATTAGGAAAGATTTGTCATAACCCAAACAGGAAAGTAACTGAAGACTCCTATTACAAATAGAAATCATATCTATGACTGACTCACCAACTAACAAACAAGTTTCCTAAAATAACTCAACTGAAAAACTGACTAACAAACAAAAGGCATAATTGGACTCTTATTAGGACTCCTGAAAGACTTCTTAGGACTCCAACATGGAGTTGGACTGAAACAAAACAAACAAATCATATCAAGAGTGTTTACTATGACCCGAAAGTCCACCAACCAGATCTGTTTGAAGAACAGTCCGAGGGAAGAATCGATTTCAGCAGTGAAGCTGTTTTGAAGTCCAATTGAGTGGCCACACCTCCAAAGTCTGAAGTCTGATCAGCCTCCCCTTTTGGGGTTTTGTTTGTCACCATTGTTTATCACCCTAGGAGAGAGAGAGACTCGACCAGCATTGGGGGCCCATCTGAGGTCTGGAACTTGTTCTAGAGGATTCTCTCCAAGTTTCCTTATTTAAAGCCCAGGAATCAAGAACCTGCAAAACTCTTAGGTCTGTAATCAGTTTGAAGATCCCTTTGGTGGTTTTATTCAGAACCTTAACAGCCTCTGCCGATCCAAATTTGACCCCCATCAGAGGGGCTCCTACTCCCAACCGCCGGCTGCCCTAGTTTTACCCTGTTTTGGGGTTTGTTTCTAAATCTGGTTTTCAGATTTTTCTATAATTATGCTTGGTTTAATTGGAGCTTTGGGGAATAATATTGGGGGTTATTGACCTCTCAATACCCTTACATTAGGTACACTATAGAAAAAGGGGGAGGGGGAAAAAAGGTAACAGCCAAGAGATTCGAACTCTAGAGCTCCTGGTGAGTGTGCAATAGAAGCACCACTACCTCACCAACTGCACTAGGCAGCTGTTACCCTTGGTAGTTGAAAGCTTGGAATAAACCTTTCTTGTGTTGAATTGAACTTTTACACTTTCATTTTACATGCATGGCATGAAATTTTGCTATGCCATGGTAATAGTTAAATATATTTTATTGCACGCTAGAACCATTAATTCATTAGTATTTTATTGTAAAATTCCAATTGCATTATATGTAACATAGTTGTCAAGGCGTCACCTAGGCATCCAGACTCTTTCTTGGGTCTAAGGTGACAACAAGCCTTGTTGATACTTCATGTGTTTATATTGATTTATGTTTATTGTTTTGTTTTTTGATGAATATGCTTATATTATATCCTATGCTTTGTTTGTTATATGTTGGCTTCTATGTTGCGTATAAGCATAAAAGTATAAAATTGTCATTGCTATAATACATATGGTCATGACTGGAGCCTGTCTCTTATCACCTCTCCAATGCCCTTGGGTTGCCTAGTCGCCATGACAACTATGATATGTAATGCAACTTTGTCAAATTAAGCACAGTGGCATTAAGAGAATTCTGGATAAATATTGAGTTGGACCTCAATTGAAAACATTTCTGATTTAACTTTGTAATATCATTAGTTTTTTTATCTCTAACAACTAAATTATATGTATATACCCCCAATTTTTTTTCTTTCTTTTAGGTAGATGTTTTTGTTCAGTTTTCTATCAATCCAGTGATTTAGAAACTGACAATCATTGATATTCATATGCAGGAAAGAAGCAGCACCATAAATGATAGAGAGAGCTCCGAGTAAATTTTGTTCTCAAAGTCATGTTTTTATGTCTAATGTAATGGACAGTACCTGATTATTATCTTTTTTGTTCATTCAGATGCTCACAGATAGACAACACATCAGAAAGGAACTGTAAGAGGTCACATGGTAACAAATATTGTGATGGTCTTCAGAGTAAGAGACTGCAAACTAGTAGTGTGGATCAAAATGGGTGCACCAAACCTACTGGAAAGAATATAAAAAGTTCAATGCAAACGGCAAGAGAAATTCCTAGCCCTAGTAGGAGATCATTGCGGCTAGTCTTAAAGGTTTACAAATACTACTTATATTTTCCCATTAATATACGTGATTGAAACTATGAATCGGGAGGTTTTTTTTTTTTTTCCTTTCTTTACCATAATTTAGCTTCACAGGAAAGAAGGTAACTAGTATTTTATCAGAATTGACGGAAAGGAGAAACAAATAACTTGGATAAGATGCTTTTTTGGTGAAAAGACTAAAATTACCAGTAAATAAAGTCAGTGCTTAATTTCTTTTGTACTTGCAATTTTCTCTCTGGTAACCATTATTTTCACTCTAATCAATATCAGTAGCAAATTTGAGTAATTTCTGCTGGATGTAACACCAACCCTTACAGTAAGCTTGCATGATATTTTGATGCATGCAAAATGCCAAGGTTAGGATCATTTCCAATGCCCCCCCAAGGACCATGCGAAAGCAGGGGACTTGCACCTTGTTGCAGGCTCTTTTCTGTAGATACATGCAGATACCACCTAAAGTCGAGAGTGAATGACCGCTCAATCAGCTGGAAATATATATGTTGGTAGCTTTCTATTTTTTTTCCAACTCATTTTTCCTTTGGAAAATATGTTGTGAGTGATGACTGCCCATCTCTGCAAATGAAACTTTTATCTCAAGTTAATACAAGGGCATCATCTCGTTTATCTAAGGGCCTAACTATTTGAATCTCTTGTATGTCAACTAGATGAATCCCTTTTAAAATGGTTTATTTTTCTTTCCAGTGAATTCAAGTTAAAGTCAGAAGTAGGACAAGGTAGGCCAGTTTCACATCACATTCTCTGATGGTGCACATTCGAGAGCAAAGAGGCTCTATGACATGTAGATGCGATAGTAAGCAAGCTTCTAGTTCTTTGCTTTAATATCTGTGCAATTTGTGGTGTTTGATTTTTTATCTAACATTTGATTGTACTTGTTCTCCTTTTCTAGGTCAGTATTGTAAGCTGAAGGTGGAGGCAAGGTGACCACATAATACTGAGATGCATTAATTTAGATGTTCAAGTTGACTGAGGAGACCATTATACTTATAATATTGAGATGCAGCAGGATACCCCAAAATTTAAAGGTAGATTTCATCTCGGGACGTATGCCGTTAATAACTTTAGCCTTTGGGGTCCTTATGACAATATTCTTTCATTCCTTTCTGGTATCTCAAAAGTCCATTAAACCAGCTTTCTAACTTATGGAGTTCTGGTCGAATTGTTCCATATATTTGTTTATTTTGTTGTGGAATTACTTTGCCATAGGATTTCAGCATGTTTTCTTCCCAAAAAACGGGAAAGGAAAAAAAATTTGCAGTGTGGAAGTTTAAATATCTTTTGAAGCCTCTTACCAGTGACCTGGATTGTTGGTGGCAAATGTTCCATCACTAGGAACTGATTCCTTTTTAGTTCCTTTTTACAAATCACTGTTGCTGCTTATCAGGAGTGGGGAAAGGAATCCTGATAACCATCATGGCATCATGATATTGCGTGGGTCCATATGATAAGGTTCCTTTCCCCCCCCCCCCTTTTGTGGAAAAAAAAAGAGGAGTTTGTAAGCGTGTGGTTAGCACCTCTCTATGCTTCGCTACTGTAGCATTGTTTGCAAGCCTGTGACCTACTAGATGCTATGAACAGATGTCCAACACAAGGGCATTATTGTCATGAAAATGTATTGCTATAATAATAATAATAATAATAATAATTGGTCAAATGAAAGTAAGTCTGGGTTGCACAATAGAATTCTAGTTTTCATGGTATTAGAGCAGAGCAATAGGTTTCCTTTTTTTGTGAATTTTCCTTCTACATCTTCCTATTTTCTGCAATGATGGACTCCGACTCCCAAACGAACACTCCCTCAAACATAGAGAACTCTCCTCATATTCTCCCCAATTCTCTTGTTCTGATCCTATATTTCTCTGCTACGCATCCTGTCTTCAAAATTTCCAATGTCAAATTTCTCATTCCCAGAAACCTTGATTATGACTACTTCCTCATGTGACAAACCCTTTTTCTCCCTGTTTTTTCTCCGTCCTCAACAACTATGATGCATTGCATGATGTGGATGGTTCGATGAACCCTCTGCCTCCGACTGACCCACTCTCATGGATAAAAATGGTCACTCCATCTCGAATCCCATCTATATTTCTTAAAACGGGAAGATGACAAGGTTTTTTCTTGGATCATTGCAACCTTGTCCGTTGATGTGTTAAAACATATCATAAGGCCTGTAATTCTCTCAGGGCCTGAAGAACATGTGTTGCAATTAAACGCCTTTTCATGATGAGGCCAATGTCAAATGCCTTCAACTGAAAATGCAATTTTCTCTCTCAAGAAAGCCAATCTCACAATGGGTGATTACCTTCGATTCGTTAACTGTCTCTCTCTGACTACCTCATTGCTATTGGTCATTCTCCTGGTGATGAAGATGTAGTCATGCAAACTTTAATTGGTTTGCCCTTTGATTTTGAAAGTTATGTTGTGGCCGTTATTGCCCGTCCACCTTACCCACTTTTGAAGAACTTTGATCTCAATTCCTCAGGTAAGAGATCCGTCTTCAATACTCTTGAGGCCCCTTGCTTGGTCATTCTCCTGTTGACTACCTCAAGAAAGCCAATCTCACAATGGCTGATTACCTTCGATTGGTTAACTCTATCTCTCTCTTACTACCTCATTGTTATTGGTCATTCTCCTGTTGAGGAAGATGTAGTCATGCAAACTTTAATTGGTTTGCCCTTTGATTTTGAAAGTTATGTTGTGGCCGTTATTGCCCATCCACCTTACCCACTTTTGAAGAACTTTGATCTCAATTCCTCAGGTAAGAGATCCACCTTCAACACTCTTAAGGCCCCTTGCCTGATCATTCGGTATTTTTAGCAATCGTGGTCATAGTTTTGATGGTGGCAAAATAAGTTTTGTGGACATAGCTTCTTCCATTATTCAAACTCCAACAATGGTATTGGTCACTGTCATAGTTATGCCAATACTAACAACTCCCATTTCTACAAGCCCCATCCCAACTCTCACTCTTCTTCCTCGGTATTCAATGGTCTTCTTTCTACTCCTACCTTTTCTAACAAAGGTCTCTAGTGCCAAATTTACAATAAAAGCAACCATTCTGCCCTTCAATGTCTGAACAAATAAATCAAGCTTATACAACCAACGATCTCCTAACTGTAGAAATGCAACCCTAAAACGATGCAGAAAATAATGGAAAAACAAGAACAAGCAATGCACATAGATTTACGAGGTTCGGCAAGATTGCCCACGTCCCCGGTGAGATAAAATCTTGCTTCACTATCAATGGAGAATAGGTTTACAGTGCTCGTCCATCACACCTCTTAGTATTGCTTACATTACAGAGAAAAAAACCCTCGCTACAAATATATAGCGAAAAACCCTAATCTGAAAAGTATACAATTGCCCTCAAATAAAAAATTCGAACAAGGGGCTGTGCTCCCTACACCCCCTGCTATGCAGGAGGGCCTCCTGCCCCCCTTGCAATCCTCGCAGCTCGCTAATCGGCTAGCGGGACCGTTGTTCTGCCTGTCGAGGCACTGCACCAGTACTCCCTGGATTAAACTGTGACGGAATACAAGACATCGTACACCAACACTAACCTCTTTTGTAGCCATGTACACTCATTTCACTCATTGATCACTCCTGGTACCCAGACATATGTGTCTCATCCCACATGACCCCCTCTGAAGATATTCTTCATACCAAATCACCTTACTATGGTCCTAAAATGGTACTCTCCTCTTGCGTATTACTCATACTCCCAATTATTGTTTTCATCTCAAAAATGTGTTTCTTGTTCTTGATCTCAAGAATAATTTACTTTCAGGTAAGAAATTTGTGTTTGATAATAATGTTTCTCTTCATATTGATTCTTTTGGTTTTTATCTCAAGGATTATGCGACGAAAACGCTGCTCCTTCGTTGCAATAGAAAGGGCTACCTCTACCCTATTCCATCAAGTGTCTTCATGTTGGCTCCAGTCAAATTGCTCTCATCGCTATTCGGGTTCCATCATCAATCTCCTAGTGAACCCATTTTAGCTTTTGTCACTTGATCTCACCTTACTATTGTCCTAACAAATTTTTTGTGAGTACTGGTACTCTCCTTTTGCGTATTACTCATACTCCCAATCATTGTTTTCATCTCTAAAATGTGCTTCTTGTTCTTGATCTAAAAAATAATTTACTTTCATGTAAGAAATTTGTGTCTAATGATAATGTTTCTCTTCATTTTGATTCCTTTGGTTTTTATCTCAAGGATTATGTGGTGAAAACACCGCTCCTTCGTTGCAATAGAAAGGGCTACCTCTACCCTATTCCATCAAGTGTCTTTGTGTTGGCTGCAGTCAGATTGCTCTCACCGCTATTCGGGTTCCATCATCAATCTAGCACAGCTGCCTAGGCCATCCTAGTTAACCCATTTTGCTTCTATCACTTGATCTCATTTACTTCTTGTTTTCAATTCATATTCGAACTTCATTTGTAATGTGTGACTGCAAAGAGCACGCAATTGTCTTTCTCTGTGTTCCCTTCTTGGTCCACACAACCTTTACAATTAATTCATTCTGATTTATGGTCATCACCTGGAGCTTCTTTTTCTGGGTTCCAATGTTACATTATGTTTGGGGATGACTATTCCGGTTACACTTGGGTTTTTCCATTGATAAGTAAATCTGATGTCCATCCTACATTTGCTGTTTTTAAGGCCAAGGTTAAAAATATACATTTCTACACAAAATAATATTTTTCAGTGTGATGGCATTGGTGAATATATTGATTCAAAATTTCAATCATGTTTAGACAGACATAAATGGTATTTGTAAATCTACCTCCGCACACCACAACAAAATGGCATTGCCGAGCGCTGACAAAAAACCATCTCAATCATAGTTTGTTCCCTTCTCTTCCATGCTTATTTTCCTCTCACGTACTGGGTTGAGGCCCTTTCTACTGTTGTACATGTGTGTAAACAGACTCTCATCTTCCACCATTAAATGTCAAATTCCAAACCAATTGCTTTATTACACTGCCCTAATTATAGCTTCTTATGGGTTTTTGGATGTTCTTGCTATCCCAATCAAATGGCTACTATAAAACACAAGTTGGCTTAATGCTCTACTCATTGCCTATTCCTTAGTTATGCCCAAAATTATCATGCTTACCCATGTCTTGTGATCTCTCACCATGTCAAATTTTTTGAGGATAAATTTCCTTATTCTGAAATTCCACCTAGGAGCCTACAACTGTCCCATTTTTCCCTCGTTTTCTAACTTCCTAAATACATACATAGTTATAACTCCACCCTTCTCCATGTTATTTTCTCCCAATTCCATCAATTCCTCCATTTTCTCTCCACCTTAATCTCTCTCTCCTATAACACCTAACGTTTCTCAACCAACTTCCATATCTCATCCCTTATCATCCTCCTCTTTAATCCATTCTACCCGCCTTCCAACTATCTATAGGCCAAATCACGATTCCCATTCTCATCCCCTAACTTCTACTATCACACCCCGCTCCCATTACTAGGATACTAGCGGTGTGAATATGACACTTATCCGTCTTATTTCGCTACCAGGATTTCTGATAACAATACCATAACCGTTACAATCACACAATACCAAACCAACTAAAAATGCAGCGGAATGAGAGTATAATATAGCGGAATTATAAATCAAGTGGAGAAAACAACTAACGTTAATATGTTACATAACGAAAGTTTGTTCTTTTCACATCTATCCAAAACATAAATATAATAACTCCAAAAGAATATCATCCATAAATACGGTATCAGGATGACAATAGGCCACCACCCAACTCATAGTGCCGCATATGCACAGGTATCACAGGTATAGTTGGGGTCGTACTCGTTAGCCTCTGGTGTCCACTAGTCACTAGCTCTGCAAAGGAAAAAGTATCACTGTCCAATGGCACTACAGCACATGCATTATTATCTAAAAAACAACACGCATGTGATGTGAGCTCCAACTAGTTCAGTGAAGGATGGGGTTTAGGCAAGCATACACACATAGTATATGATGCAATAATGATGCAATTCATTTTACATTAAACCACCTAACATACAACTAAGTCGGGTTCATGCTACTATGATGCATGAGGTTGTATCATTGGTCCTAAAACTCGCACATCAGTCACTTAACGATATAAGCCCTAGTCGTGATTAGGAGTCTGTTGGTCCCAGAATGCGACCATCGGTCACCCAGTAAATCCTTGATAATCCCCCATGGTAGTCACAACATCAGAATTACCATCGGCCATGTCGGACAAATTTTTTCCTTCGGCAACAATCACATCTTACCATGGAAGTGGCATTCGGGAAGGGTTCATCGAACATACCATAGTCGGCTTATCCAACACCTTACCCCTATATGCAAGGGGACGTAGCATAGGAGATGCAACCTAACCACAATATACTACATGCCCTGCATGTAGATATAGGCAGTATGAAATACGATGTTGGAATCACCATCGGCTACATTATGTCCATGTCCAAGCCTATCTAGCATACAAGCAGTTAAGTATGGGATATGCGATACAAGAGTTACCATTGCGGCATAAAAGCACCCATATCCAAGTATAGCCATAAGGTACCTGATACCATAATTACAATCGACCACAAAGTGCATCCACAACTATAGCTAACTCTAATGCGCACCCAATGCATGATGCAATCATCCACATGACGATCATGGTACGAGAACCACCTCGGCCACACCAGATCCTTTCACATAGTTCACAACATATATACAATTCCAAATTCACATGTGTTATGCAGTTCAAATATACCACAACAAGTTGTACCACTCACATATATCATTCAAGGAGTTGAAAATATCTACACATGATTGCTATGACATGCAGGGTAGTTCTATAATGTTAAAACACTCAAAAAAATAAAGTGAAACCATTACGCACCTCATCTGTAGCATGGACGGGTGAAATCCCAAGTTCCAACCCGATGTCAAACCCCGTTAGGCCTCCTCGTTCTGTGTTGTCTTTGTCCTAGGTACAAGGTTAAGCAGGCGTCAACACATGTCGAAAACATCTAAGGGGGACCCACAAGGTCGGCCCCGAAAGCTACACGAACAATCAATTTTTATAGTTCAGAGCAGGTCACCAGAAACCAAACACCTGATCTATGGTCAGAGTCATCTGATCTAACCCTGTTGTTTCTGGTGGCCTGGACAGTGGCCAATTAATTTCTCAGGGCTACCAAGAACAAAAAGAGGTAATGATACTATTTGGTCATTGTTGATACGTTGACAAAGGTAGCACATTTCATACCTATGAAGGTATCTCATTCTATGGAGAAATTGGCACAATTATATATTGATAATATTGTGAGATGTCATGGTGCGCCCTATCAGAGTCCTCAATAGGGCCTGTTTGGTTGGGTCCTTTCTTGTCCAATTGGGTTAATCCGGCATTCGGGACACGTGAGCCCATCTCCTTGGACTCATACGAAATACAAGTCACGAGGAAAGTGCGGGAGAGTGTGTGTGGTTATCCGGGGTTGTTTTCGATGCGGGAGGTGGGGTCCATGGGCATCAGAACCAGTTCAGCAGCACAGGTGGCCATCGGATTCAGACCTAGGTGCTATCCACAAGTTAGTCTTGCACGGGTAGTTGTCCTAGGCTGTGCACATGGCCTTCCAACAGTTTTGATGTGTGTCGGGATTCAAAGGTAGGGTGTCGGGTCACTTACCATTTGTGATCGGAAGGCTTGAATCCCCTCTAGTTGGATTGGTAAGCAACACACGAGTAAGTGGAATCATCTCTCCCCTTTTTGCAATGGACAGCCGTGAGCCAAAATCCGGTGGTACTTTCCACCTCCGGTCCGAGACCTATCACAACAGTTCAAATTAGACCGGGTTAGGGCACGGGTATAATATTCCCCCCACTTTACAAGAATTTCGTCCTCGAAATTGAACGTACATGGTAAATCAAATAATTCAGGGTACTGCTTCTTCATTTCATCTTCCAGCTCTCAGTATGCTTCCTGTTCTAGGTGATTCATCCATTTCACCTTGACAAACAAAATGGTGCGGTTGCGGAGAACGTGGTCCTTTCGGTCAACAATCTTCTCCATATATTCGACATAGGAAAAATCCTCGTCTAACTCACGTGGTATATAAGTCAAGAAGTGAGTGGGGTCGGGAATGTATTTCCTTAACATGGATACATGGAAGACATCATGTGTACCCTCCAACTCTAGTGGTAAAGCTGTCCTGTAAGCTACCAGTCCAATCCTTTCTAATACATCATACAGTCCCATAAATCTAGGACTCAGCTTTCCCTTCTGGCAGAACTGCATCACTCCCTTGACTGGGGAGCTTCGCAAGAATACCTTGTCTCCAACCCCAAACTCCAAATACTTCCTCCTGACATCTGTATAACTCTTTTATCTAGACTGAGTTGCCTTGATTCTTTCCCTGATCATATTCACCTTCTCACTAGTGGCCTATATCAAGTCTGGGCTTAGAATGTGTTGTTCACCAACTTCGTCCCAATACAAAGGAGTCCAGCATTTCCTACCATACTGTGCCTCAAACGGAAGACATACTGATGGTGGCCTGGTAGCTATTGTCGTAGGAGAACTCAATGAGAGTGAGATGTGCTCATCCTAGCTGTAACTCATATCCAAGGCACATGCTCAAAGTAGGTCCTCTAAGGTCTAGATAGTCCTCTTCGACTGTCAATCTATCTGTGGGTGAAACGCCGGGCTAAAATTTAGTTGTGTGCCTATAGCCTTCTGCACACATGTCTAGAACTTGAAAGTGAATTTGGGATCTTGATCGGAGATGATGCTAATGGGTACACCATGTAGCCGGATGATATTGTCAATATACAGCTTGACCAACTTATCCATGGAGAAAGTGACCTTAATTGGGATGAAGTGAGCTGCCTTGGTCAAGCGATCCACAACTACCCAAATAGCATCCATGCCTTTGTTGGTGCGGGGTAAGCCCACGATGAAGTCCATAGTGGTATTCTCCCATTTCCACTCTAGAATAATGACTGTAGTTAATCATGGGCCTTTGTCTTTCAGCCTTGACTTGCTGGCATGTGAGGCACCTTACAACATGCATGGCCACATCATTCTTCATTCCCTTCCACTAGTAGGAACCCTTCAAATCCTTTTACATCTTACTGCCTGGGTGAATGAAGTATGGAGAGCTATGTGCTTCTCTCAAAATAGTATCCCTCAAGTCACCAAGTACTATGAATCTGCACGGTCACCTAGGACCAAATTCCTTCGTATATGAAATGTCATAATTGGACTCTTCTTTTCTCTCGCATAGGATTTCTGGGAATTTTGGGTAGGTATGGAATTGATGAGCACATTTATGTGTGAAATCTAGGGTAGTAAAACATGCATTTTACATATTTAGAATGGAGCTACCTTGGGTTTTACTCTCTTTTTGCAGGTTTTATATTTTCAAGGCCTTAAGGACTATCGGGAGCTATATCTTCAATTTTACACATAAAGAGGTTCTATTTCTTTCCATGGTTGCGAAGAGGACGAAATTCTGAGCAAGATGGACGTGTTCAATTAAAAGTACACATTCGTTTGGTCACCCGTACAAATGATTATTCTTTTTCGGGTCAGAAAAAGAATAATAGATCAAAACTGAACCGAGATGCAGAACCAGCCCGTTTGCAATTGTCCCAGAGGTACAAGGAATACTCCAAATGCCAACAAGGATCGATGGACCACATCTTTAAGTGATTAAAGATTTGTTTTTGGTAACAACAACTACCTAGCTTAGTTGGTGAGCTATGGTGTACAAAATTCTCTTGCTCACCAAGAGGTCTCAAGTTTGAATCTTATGGTTGTTTTTTTTAGAAGATTTTGTTGAAGATTTCATGTTTTTCACT